>NC_074689.1:14400047-14550047 GCF_029448725.1 Salvelinus fontinalis
TGTAGGGGATCGTCCATTGTTTGAATCCCCTGACCCTTAACTACCTCCTGGTCTTAGACTAGTGCACTACAGGGAATAGGATGCCATTTGGGACAACCATGGTCTTTAACAGTACACCCACAGTACAGTGAATAAGGGCTGCTACCTTGGCTGTGTGATATTCCTCCACCACCTACCCAGTCAGAGGGTTCTGAGATCTGACATGAGGGGAGACAAGGCGGTAGTTTATCGAGGCTTAAGTAAATGTTCAGGGTGATTTTTTTACTCACCACTAGTGTGTTTTTTTCTGAGGCATCTTTTGACAGCAACGAATGATCTCCTTGTTCTCGATACGGTGGTTGAAGAAAGGGATGTTACATTAAATCTCTAGTTCTCACCCTGTCTCTTTCCACCGGGAGGTGAGAGCATGAGTGTCCACACATTAGCTGTATTATCTCACTCAACTAGGGAGAGATGTGGAGATGGCAGCTAGCAGCACTGTTTCCCTACAATTCTCCCAATATTTGGAGGCTAATTGGTGCTGCTAGCGTTTTTTTTTTTACTGATAGGATACAACAACATCTGCCTGGCCATACCTGTCTATGATCTTGATACATAAAGTTAACTGCCAAAATAAAGGAAACACCAACATAAAGTGCCTTAATAGGGCGTTGGGCACCACGACCCAGAACAGATTCAATGCACCTTGGCATATATTCTACAGTGTCTGGCACTCTGATGGATGTGACTCCATTCTTCCACTAGAAATTCCATCATTTGGTGTTTTGTTGACGGTGGTGGAAAACGCTGTCTCAGTCGCCGCTCCAGAATCTCCCATATTGTAAGTATTCAATTGGGTTGAGATCTGGTGACTGAAACACACACACACACACACACACACACACACACACACACACACACACACACACACACACACACACACACACACACACACACACACACACACACACATATTAATTACTTAAACAACTCAGAAACCACACCTGTGTGGAAACACCTGCTTTCAATATACTTTGTATCCCTCATTTACTCAAGTGTTTCCTTTATTTTGTCAGTATCTTGCTCACTCAGACTAACTAGACTCTTAGCAGAGATTTTTTAAGCCATAGAAATAGTATTACTAAAACGGACATGCCCAAAGTAAGTGGACCGGTGGCCTTATTGAGTGTACCCTTGAGTATACCATTCAAATGATCATGGTCAGTTGTCCGTTCTAGTCATTATATTTCTATGTAATGATTTTATTTGACACTTTATGTGCAGCGAGCAGGGAGGGTTAGGCCCTCGACTAGCTAGCTACAGATACACCATGTGACCAAAAGTATGTGGACACCTGCTCGTCGAACATCTCATTCCAAAATCATGGGCATTAATATGGAGTTGGTCCCCCCTTTGCTGGTGTTTCATGGGGTTGAGGTCAGGGCTCTGTGCAGGCCAGTCAAGTTCTTCCACACCGATCTCGACAAACCATTTCTGTATGGACCTCGCTTTGTGCACGGGGGCATTGTCATGCTGAAACAGGAAAGGGCCTTCCCCAAACTGTTGCCACAAATTTGGAAGCACAGAATCATCTAGAATGTCATTGTATTCTGAAGTATTAAGATTTCCCTTCTCTGGAACTAAGGGGCCTAGCCATGAAAAACTGCCACCTGACCATTTTTCCTCCTCCGCCAAACTTTACAGTTGGTACACGCACTTGGGCAGGTAGCATTCTCCTGGCATCCGCCAAACACAGATTTGTCCGTCGGACTGCCAAATGGTGAAGCGTGATTAATCACTCCAGAGAACGTATTTCCACTGCTCCAGAGCCCAATGGCTGCGAGCTTTACACCACACCAGCCAATGCTTGGCATTGCACATGGTGATCTTAGGCTTGTGTGCGGCTGCTCGGCCATAGAAACCCATTTCATGAACAGTTCTTGTGTTGACGTTGCTTCCAGAGGAAGTTTGGAACTCGTAGTGAGTGTTGCAACCGAGGAAAGGCGATTTTTACGCGCTCGCACTTCAGCACTCGGCTGTCCCATTCTGCGAGCTTGTGTGGCCTACCACTTCGCGCCTGAGCCGTTGTTGCTCCTAAACATTTCCACTTCACAATAACAGCCCTTACAGCTGCCTGGGGCAGCTCTAGCAGGGCAGAAATGAGACAAACGGACTTGTTGGAAAGGTGGCATCCTATGATGGTGCCACGTTGAAAGTCACTGAGCTCTTTAGTAAGGCCATTCTACTGCAAATTTTGCTATGGAGATTGCATGGCTGTGTGCTCGATTTTATACAACTGTTAGCAATGTGTGGCTGAAATAGCCAAATCCACTAATTTGAAGGGGTGTCCACATACTTTTGTATATATAGTGTATTCTGAGGTGGCTCTCCTCTTTCCTCCTGAAAGTGACCGTTAATCTGCCCAATATGATTCAGTTGGCCGGGGCTGGAGACGCAGCGATTACATCTGTCTAGGTCACCACCATAGGTGAAAGCAATTACTTGGCAAAAAATAGAGGGATATGACACGGCAGTCAGGGGAAAGGAAAAGGGACATCCTACTTCCTTTCTTTCTTTCTTTCTTTCTTTCCACCAAGCTAGATACCGTCCGACATCCGACACCCTTTCTCTCCCTCTCCACTCCTCTTTCTCCGTTTTAAATCCTTGTAAATTATCCTTGGCCTCCACTGAAGTGAGTGGGTCAGTAAAGGCCGAGATAATTAAGGTCAGGGTGAAAGAGAGAGGGATAAAGAGGGTGGAGAGAGAAAGAGAGAGAGGAGAGGGGGCTTTAGCCTTTTATCATAGTGTAGCCATACTATTTGAGCTGTAAATAGACACATCCGAGGTGAAGCCTGCCCTACTGCCACTGTCTGTTTGTCCCACAGTTACACTCCTTGTTGTATCCCTCCCATCATCATATATCTCCCTCCATTCATTCATTCCCCACTCCCTCATGTCATCATGTCTGTTTGCGTAGGCGTAAAGTTATGTTACGGTAAATGAGCCACCATGAAAGCTTTTTTTCATATATTTTTTTGAATCATCATTACTATTGCTGTCATTATTGTGATCGTTACTACTGTCATTATTGTTATCGTTAGTGTTTTTGAAAAAGCACAACAGGGTTGGGCACCTGATTGACCAGAGAGTGGATGTTTGATTAAGTCAATGACTTGTTTTAATTGAAGGGCCTAAATGGCTTTCATATGACTATGAACCTTTATCTTCCATTTGGATTTTATGTAGATGAACACATTACTTTAATGGTCTCCGTTTACGGAGAGGAGGAGGGAGGGATAGAGAGAGGAAGGGGGAGAGGGAGGGAGTCTCCCCCTTTAAAATCCATGCAACAGCCAGATGGCTGTCTTTTCTTGCATGAGATTAAAATATGTTTCTAATTCACAGCGTTGCTTCCTAGGTAAATTAATATTTCAAGCTAAATCATTTCTGTTTTGGTGGAAGTAGCGGGAGGGGAAAAGAGAGAATAGAGCTCTTTCTTTTGTTTGGAAAAGGTAGGACAGATCCCACGAACAGATTGTGGTGGCGCAGGTACAGCCGGGGCGGCAGTTAGCGCAGTTTAGCGATTCTTGGAAAACGTCGATGTTAATTGACTGCTCGGGGAAGCAAAAAACATAATGACTCATTATTAGTCATGAACGGGGATGCAAGAGGAAAAGATAATTGCAATTATTGCAGCCATGATAAAGATACATTGATTAACAAAAAGAACAATGGTGTAAAAATGAGCAACATAATGTTTGCCTCTGATTGCGCTTCTCATAAGGTCTTTAGTCCAATGCTTGTGTGAGTACACAGCTACACAACCCAGGTACACACAGAGGGCTTCTATATCTTTGTTCTCTTGCTCTGAAAGGAGGAAATCATTATAAACATGGTAATTATGCCTCATCCATTTGTTAATGTATTCTGGGAAATAGATTAGTGTAAACAGCAAATGACAAGGCAGTCTAGAGACATCTAGACCTACTATCTCTCCACCATTCAGATCTGGGTTCAAATATTATTTGGAGTGACAGATGGGTGGGGTTTTCAGTTTTGCAACTAAATTATTTGAAAATATTTAAAATAGTATTTGAAACCAGGTCTGCCACCAGTGTACAGTAGTACTATCTCGCCACCAGTATAGTACTATCGCAACATCAGTATTACTATCTCACCACCAGTATAGTATCACTTCACCACCAGTATAGTACTGCAGTATCTCACCACCAGTATAGTATCATCTCACCACCAGTATAGTATCACCTCACCACCAGTATAGTACTACAGTATCTCACCATCAGTATATTACAAACTCACCACCAATATATTACTATCTCACCATCAGTATAGGACTATCTCACCATCAGTATAGGACTATCTCACCACCAGTATAGGTATATCTCACCACCAGTATTGGTCTATCTCACCACCAGTATAGTACTTTCTCAACACCAGTATAGTACTATCTCACCATCAGTATATTACAATCTCCACCAGTATAGGCCTATCTCACTACCAATATACTACTACTACAGTATCTCACCACCAATATAGTACTATCATCTCACCATCAATATATTACTATCTCACCACCAATATATTACTATCTCACCATCAGTATAGGACTATCTCACCACCAGTATAAGACTATCTCACCACCAGTATAGGTCTATCTCACCACCAGTATAGTACTTTCTCACCACCAGTATAGGCCTATCTCACCACCAGTATAGTACTTTCTCAACACCGGTATAAGACTATCTCACCACCAGTATAGGACTATCTCACCACCGGTATAGTACTACAGTATCTCACCACCAGTATAGTACTACAGTATCTCACCACCAGTATAGTACTACATTATCTCACCACCGTATAGGTCTATCTCACCACCAGTATAGTACTATCTCACCATCAGTATATTACAATCTCACCACCAGTATAGTACTATCTCACTACCAATATTCTACTACTACAGTATATCACCACCAATATAGTACTCTCTCACCATCAGTATATTACAATCTCACCACCAGTATAGGCCTATCTCACCACCAATATTCTACTACTACAGTATCTCACCACCAATATAGTACTTTCTCACCATCGGTATAGTACTTCCTTAACACCAGTATAGGCCTATCTCACCACCAGTATAGGACTATCTCACCACCAGTATAGGACTATCTCACCACCAGTATAGTACTATCTCACCACCAGTATAGGCCTATCTCACCACCAGTATAGTACTTTCTCAACACCGGTATAGTACTACAGTATCTCACCACCGGTATAGTACTACATTATCTCACCACCGTATAGGCCTATCTCACCACCAATATATTACTATCTCACCATCAATATAGGACTATCTCACCACCGGTATAGTACTACAGTATCTCACCACCGGTATAGTACTACATTATCTCACCACCGTATAGGCCTATCTCACCACCAATATATTACTATCTCACCATCAATATAGGACTATCTCACCACCAGTATAGGACTATCTCACCACCAACATATTACTACCTCACCACCAGTATAGGACTATCTCACTACCAATATTCTACTACTACAGTATATCACCACCACCACCAGTATAGGACTATCTCACCACCAGTATAGTACTATCTCACCATCAGTATATTACAATCTCACCACCAGTATAGTACTATCTCACTACCAATATTCTACTACTACAGTATATCACCACCAATATAGTACTCTCTCACCATCAGTATATTACAATCTCACCACCAGTATAGGCCTATCTCCCCACCAATATTCTACTACTACACTATCTCACCACCAATATAGTACTTTCTTAACACCAGTATAGGCCTATCTCACCACCAGTATAGGACTATCTCACCACCAGTATATTACTACAGTATCTCACCATCAGTATAATACTATCTCACCACCAGTATAGGCCTATCTCACCACCAGTATAGGCCTATCTCACCACCAATATTCTACTACTACAGTATCTCACCATCAGTATAGTACTTTCTTAACACCAGTATAGGCCTATCTCACCACCAGTATAGAACTATCTGACCACCAGTATAGGCCTATCTCACCACCAATATATTACTATCTCACCATCAGTTTAGGACTACAATATCTCACCACCAATATTCTACTACTACAGTATCTCACCATCAGTATAGTACTTTCTTAACACCAGTATATTACTATCTCACCACCAGTATATTACTATCTCACCACCAGTATAGGACTATCTCACCACCATTATATTACCATCTCACCACCATTATATTACCATCTCACCACCAGTATAGTGCTCTCTCACCACCAGCATAGTACTATCATACCACCAGTATATTTCTATCTCACCACCAGCATAGTACTATCATACCACCAGTATATTTCTATCTCACCAGGAGCATAGTACTATCTCACCACCAGTATATTAAATTAATATCTCACCACCAGTATAGTAATATCTCACCACCAGTATAGTAATATCTCACCACCAGTATATTTAAATCTCACCACCAGTATATTAAATTAATATCTCACCACCACTATAGTGCTATCTCACCACCAGTATAGCACTATCACACCATCATTATATTAAATTAATATCTCACCACCAGTGCAGTACTGTCTCACCACCGGTATAGTACTATCATCTCCCCACCAATATAGTACTCCCTCACCACCAGGGTAGTAATATCTCACCACCAGTATATTAAATTAATATCTCACCACCAGTATAGTACTGTCTCACCACCGGTATAGTACTATCATCTCCCCACCAATATAGTACTCCCTAACCACCAGGGTAGTAATATCTCACCACCAGTATATTAAATTAATATCTCACCACCAGTATAGTAAATTAATATCTCACCACCAGTATAGTACTATCTAACCACCAGTATATTAAATTAATATCTCACCACCAGTATAGTAAATTAATATCCCACCACCAGTATAGTACTATCTCACCACCAGTATAGTACTATCTCACCACCAGTATAGTACTATCTCACCACTGGTATAGGCCTATCTCACCACGGGTATAGGCCTATCTCAGCACCAGTATAGGCCTATCTCAGCACCAGTATAGTAATATCTCACCACCAGTAGATTTATATCTCACCACCAGTATATTAAATTAATATCTCACCACCAGTACAGTACTGTCTCACCACCGGTATAGTACTATCATCTCCCCACCAATATAGTACTCCCTCACCACCAGTGTAGTACTATCTCACCACCAGTGTAGTACTATCTCACCACCAGTGTATAACTATCTCACCACCAGTATAGTACTACAGTATCTTACCACCAGTATAGTACTATCTCACCACCAGTATAGTACTATCTCACCACTTGTAGAATACTACAGTATCTCACCACCAGTATAGTACTATCATCTCACTACCAATATAGTACTCCCTCACCGCCAGTATAGTACTATCTCACCACCAGTATAGTACTATCTCACCAACAGTATAGTACTATCTCACCAACAGTATAGGCCTATCTCACCATTAATATAGTACTACAGTATCTCACCACCAGTATAGTACTATCATCTCACCACCAGTATAGTACTACAGTATAACACAACCAGTGTAGTACTATCTCACCAACAGTATAGACCTATCTCACCAACAGTATAGGCCTATCTCACCACCAATATTTTACTATCTCACCACCAGTATAGTACTCTCTCACCACCACACTTCTGTGTAACAGATGCAGACAGGATTAGAGCTTTATTGATTATGTGTCACTCGTGGATCTTCCTAAACAAACTCAGAGGTGATTGCCCTTGTCCCTGGTCTTCGAGAAAGAAAAGCACACCTGTAAGCACAAACCTGCTGGAAGTGCATTAACCCTG
This sequence comes from Salvelinus fontinalis, assembly GCF_029448725.1. Taxonomy (NCBI): domain Eukaryota; kingdom Metazoa; phylum Chordata; class Actinopteri; order Salmoniformes; family Salmonidae; genus Salvelinus; species Salvelinus fontinalis. The sequence goes on from NC_074689.1 coordinate 14,407,918, forward strand.
ATGTCAATGTTGAATATATGAATGATAATATCTGGGTGGCTGTAATGAGTGATAATGCTCTGACCTTTGTTGAGTGTGTGTGTGTGTGTCACCATTTGTTCCCTATCTTGTCACGTCCTTTGGCCAGATAATGATCAGATTGTCTCTGTCCACCACTGACGCTCCTTCTGTCTCCCCTCTCTCCTCCCCTCTCTTTTCTCCCCTCTCTCCTCTCCTCTATCTTCTCCCATCTCCCCTCTCCTCTATCTTCTCCCATCTCTCCTCTCGTCTCTTTTCTCCCCTCTCCTCTCTTTTCTCCCCTCTCTCCTTCTTCTCTTCACCTTTCCTCTATTTCCTCCTCTCTCCTCTTCTCTCTCCCCCCTCTTTCTCTCTCCTTTCCTCTCTCTCTCTCTCATCTCCCCTCTCTTCTTTCCTGTAGATGGAACGTCCTGGGACTGCAGGGGGCATTGTTGAGTCACTTTGTGGAGCCGGTGTACCTCCACAGTCTGACGGTGGGCAGTCTCAGACACCCGGGTCACTTCAACAGGGTGATGAGTCAGAGACTGGAGTGCCTCGGACCGCTGCCCGCAACTTACAGACGCAACCAGCCTCTTCTTAGTGGTAAGAGACACAGAGACAGACAGACAGAGACAATGCAACACTATTCAAGATCTATCACGATGAAGTTTTACAAGTTTTAACTTTGGATATGTTTTTGGATAACAGTGTGTTCACCCTCCATACACACACGGCTAGGGATGTAGGTCGTGCACATTACTCTTGAAGGGCATTTTCTCTCTCTAAAGATCCCCCAGTGCCACAGAACTCTAGGTAATTAGGTGTCATAAGGAGGAATATTTTTACAGCTCCATCATCATCAGGAATGATTATTGTACAGAAGGACCTTTAGTGATGATGGTCATAATGAATTTATCATTGAACAACCAAGAACACTAGAGTCACTTGGAAGTTGTCTGAAGTATTAAGTTAGGTACTGAAGACAGTCCCCACGTAAAGGACATAGTATGTCTCCATAAGATAATTTCTCCTTCTGCTCTAAATGTGAATGTTTTGCTCAAAGGTTGACATAAATTCTTTGAGAAATGTTTCTCCTTCATGTCATCGTTGTTGACAAAGGGCAGAATGGTGACCTTTACCTTGGACAAGCCGAACCTCAAAACAAAACAGACGTGGCCACAGACATCTGCCACAAGCATTCTGCCTGTCGTTCTAGACATCCTTCTGAGTGTGTTTCAAGTTTCAAGTTTTATTAGTCCTATGTACAGGATGCGCATGGTATACATCGTCCAACGAAGTGCCTACTTGCAGGTGCCTTCTCAACAATACAACAACAATAAGAAATAAGAAAATATAAGAATATGAACATAAAGTAAAAGGCGGTAGAATAAACCAGAGCGGGTCCGGATACAGAATTCTAAATAATGTCACAAGTCTGGGTCGGATCTGTTATGATTGTCACGGGCCAATTTTAACTGACTGATCCGAACGGGACTGCTGCAGTCGAGAGAGAGACATTTTATAATTTATGCTGCTGCTCTTGCTTTTCACGAGAGTGGAGTGTGGCGCTTGTAGCTTGTTGTTACCCAGTCATAAGTCATCAAAGAGGCAATAGGCTACAGTCATAGAGCCTCCGTGTGTGGCAAAAGTTAGGAGATAACTAATCAATGGAAGATGGAATTAAAATGAAGGAGAAGGATAGGCTACAACGACCAAGAGCCAACAGGTAGGCTGCTACTTAATATTCTGAATGGAGTTGTTTGTATTTGTAACTGTAGAATGAGAAATCGCATGTACTGCAGCCTCAATTAGCCTAGCTAGCTAACGTTAGCTATTTTAACTAGCTTCTCCCGGTTTGATGCAGTCAAGACAGATACTAAGTAATAATATTTTAAGCTACTTTATTAACTGGTGCTGATAAAGTGTGAGAGGAGGGAGAGAGGTGCGAGGATGGGGCTGTACTGTGAGCGAGTGACACAGCGAGCAGGGAGGGAGAGACGAGAGACAGCAACCAACCAATTGGCTCGCGCTATAGTAGACTAATAGGTGCCATAGCAAGGTTACTTATCATCAAATATGATTTTTTTTATTTTCTGCTTCCCTCACTCGGATCAGACCTTGTCTGGATCCGACCATGTCTACATACGGAATTGGTCTAGTTGTCCTCTGGTCCGTTCGGAATGGGTCTCTATATTTATTTATTTTTATTTATGCAGATCGGGTCCGGGTGGGAAAGCCCCAGGTCCACTTCAACTTTTTGGACCCGTGAAGACCTCTAGTTGGAGCGGTAGGCAGATTGGAGTGGGTACAGTGTGCCTGGCATGCTGGCCTTGATGTGGGCAATGACCAGCCTCTCGAAGCACTTCATGATGACCGAGGTCATTTGGGAATGTCACTGTGTCTTTCTTGGGCAATGGGACAGTGTTGGTTTCCTTAAAGTAGTTGGGGACTACAGCCTGGGACGGGGACAAGTTGAAGATGTCCGAGAAGATGCCCGCCAGCTGGTTAGCACACATGCTGAGGATGCAGCCAGGGACGCCATATGGGCCAGCGGCTTTGTATTCACTTTTTTGAGAGTTTACCTCATGTCTACCTCTGAGAGTGAAAGCACCAGGTCATCTGGAGCAGCGAGTCATCCTGGATGGCTCGGTATTGTCTGCCTCGAAGCAAGCATAGAATGTGTTAATCTTGTCTGGGAGGAAGGCTTCGATGGGCACTGACAGCTGGTGTGTCTAAGACGGCGGCGTTGAGGAGGGCGCGCTTCTTGCCGGTTCCTGCTCGACTTAGCTTTTTTTATGGCTATTCATGGCGATTAAGAAGAGGAAGGAAACGGGGACTCCAAGCTAGGCTGAAAAGACGGGCCTACACGGCCTCTTCTTCCTAGTATCCTGATGGCTAATGTCCAATCGCTGGGAAATAAACTTTGTAAACTCAGTGCAAGGCTTAAATCGCAGACGGACATCAGAGAATGCTATGTCTATGTGTTTACTGGGACGTGGCTTTGTGTGTGTGTGTGCGTGTCTGCATGCGTGCGTGTATCTTTGCTGTCTGAACCATGGAGCCAGTAGAGGACAGGGGGAGGAGGAGAGGAGAGGGGGTCATTGGAGAGATGGCCCTACTCCAAATCAATGTAATCACAGCTCTTATCAGACAACCATTCATTGTGGAGGAGGGAGTGAGCAAAGAGGAGGGTGACGGAGAGAGAGAGAGAGAGAGAGAGAGAGAGAGAGAGAGAGAGAGAGAGAGAGAGAGAGAGAGAGGGAGGGAGGGTTCATTCCATTCACTCCCAGGACCCAGGGCCCATGCTCCCTCCTCCTCCACCCTCCCTCCACCTTTTCATTCATCCTGCCCTGATGAGATCCTCCACCATTGTGTCTGGGCCTCTTGTTCAGGGAAATGGCTGGGTTATTTTAAGTCCTGTCATATGAAAGGCTCTGGCTCTGACTGACTTCCCCAGGAGCTCTTATCACTGCCAACCAAATGACTCCACCTGCAGCAGAGAGCAGAGGGGGCTAAATACATCAATGAGGTTGTCCTTCAAAAAGTCACCTGGATTTAACCAAACCGGGAGACACCACACTGGAGACACGGCCTGGAGTTACTTTTACTATTATAGAGCGTTTACATTGTAGGCATCATGCGTTGCTAGTGCTGCCTTTTGCCTCAATCACATTTAAGACTTTTCAATTGACATTTGTTCTTGGATGTGGCGTGGTCTAATAAAGTGTTGTCCCCTCCACGGTCCTAAGTTGCATGTATCATGTATCATGTATCAACTTTTCAGTTGTCCACTCAATATTAATGCCGCATCTGTGTGCATGGCTCTAAGCAGTGGCCACAGAAATGGTTCTTGAAGTAATTGTAGCGTTAGTGGTGGTGGGTTTTTGATATGAATATTTACATTTTCCAGCTATTATAATTATTATACATCACATAACCACAGGTTTGAATTGGTCTACTTCATGAGCTACCTGCAGAGCGCTAACTAGAATAGAGAAACTGATCAAGACTTCACAGAAAAATCTAATTGGCTATTACAGAGACACAAGAGTCAAGTCGATTGAAGGGATCAAATGAGGCATGAATAGAGGCAGTGTGATAGAGAGAGAGGGAGAGAGATGCAGAAAGAGGGGGAGACAGGAGAGGGAGAGGAGGGAGACAGAAGAGGGAGAAAGAGAGAGAGAGGGAGAGGAGGGAGACAGGAGAGGGAGAGGAGGAAGACAGGAGAGGGAGAAAGAGGGAGACAGGAGAGGGAGAAAGAGAGAGAGAGAGGGGGAGACAGGAGAAAGAGAGAGAGAGCAAGAGAGGGGGGAGTCTTTTGTTCAAAGAGGTGTGTCTCTGTAAGAGAAAGGAGGGATGATAATAAGAGACTAGGTGATTGTTATGTCGGCAGGCAATTTATTCCAGCTCTGAAAAGCTATAGAAAAGAAGGAAGAGAGGAATGAAAGACTGGTGAATGGAAGAGTGAAGATGGGGGAATGAGTCTGCCACAGAGAAAGATGATCACTGAGAATGTGTTAAATCTATTTTGTGTTATATCTCAGAATGCATGGCTTTGTTTCTATACAATTATATGACCAAGTCCTTTTTCTTAAGGTATCTTTATCAAAACTGATCCATCTACTAACTACTGCAATAGTAATAGCGTTATTAATTATGAGCGATTCGATCATATCATTAATATGGACACTTGTCCAGACTTAAACATTTTATTCAAATAGAGACATATTATGGGTGCATCGTACTTTGCATGCGTTTTTAGTTACCCCGTGTCAAGGTAAACATTCCTACTTGTATTTTCTACTTTGTTTCCACCAGTGCATAACTACATTATAATCAGTGTTGATGTCTTGACAATGCTGCTGGAGTGTGTATGTTTTTTTTAGCTGCACTCAGCAGGGGTGCTAATTCCCTGTGTCCATAGGGGGGGACTGGTTCTCACTTCTCTTGTTCTGTAACACTGGGTGCTAATTCATTGTACATGAAGTCTAGTGGCTGAGTCTCCTCCCATCCTCCTCCTCTTCCTCCTCCTCCTCCTTGCCCTTCTTCTCTCCTCACCATCCTCCTTTCTCAATATTCTCCTCTTCAACTCATCTCTTCCTCATCTCATTTTCCTCCTCGCCACCTATCCTCCACCTCTCCTCCTGCCCTCCACTGCTTTTCGTGCAGAGTGCTATCGGAGCGCTAGGCTAGCTAATTGGATGTGAGAGGCTGTGTCTGATTGAGGAGTCCAGTGAGGGACCTCAGTATCTCAGGCACAGTGTTTACAACAGAGATAGTGAAGCTTCAAACGCCCACGTTACATTATCCACGTCAACACGTTTCGCTTTAATGAAATGCACACTCGCATGCTTGATAGACCCTCGGTCTTTCATTTTCTTTCACTCTCTGTCTTTTCTCTCTCTTTCTTTCTCCCCCATCACTCCCCCCTCACTCTCCTCTCTCTCTCTCTTCCCCCGCTGTTTCCTATCCCTTTCTCCCTCTCTCTCTCACCCTAGTGTCTCTCTCTGTCTCTCGCTCTCTCTTCCTCTTCCTGTCCCTCCCTCCCTCCCGTCTTCTCTCCCTCTCCCCCCAGTGTCTGTAACTGCTCTCTGAGGAGAGAGGCTGGTGTATAAACAGCTTGGAGATAGAGAACCAGGTTGACTAAGCTTTTGCACCACTGCAAACGTTGCATCTGTTCTTTGCTAGAGGGAGTTAACCACAAAAAAAGTGAAAATGAAAAGCAAATCGAAGTATGAAGTTCAGGTTCAGGTGAAACAAACATACAGTAATTTCATGTTTCAGCTGTTTTTTATCATTCAGATGTTGCATTAGTGTAAAAGTGTAGCAAATATGTCTCTTGGCCTCTATATAACACGACGGTCCCCTGTCCTCATGTGTCTAATCTCTCGTGGACAGACTGCATAAACGGTACTGTAGATCTTTCATGATACAACAGGATGCATGAGATAACCAGCAGCATTAGTTACGGTGCTTGGGTCTTTCATCACTGGTTATTTGGACAAATCACAATTTCGCAGGTGTTAGTATCTTTTGAATTTCGGAAGGGGAGGGTACTTTTGGCCCATAGACTTGCCCGTAACTTGCAAAGAGAGAGGGTGGAGCTCTTCATTCCAGTTGTGATCCTCGTTTTATCTCTTCTCAACATGTATGGATCCAGAACTTAAAGGTAGACTCAGCGATATGACGTAGATGCAGAAAGTAAACAGCATAGTGGGTCAATTTCCGCAACAACAGCGTTGAAGCGCGGGGCTCAAGTTCTCTGCTGTTTTGGTCCTGTGGCTACCACGCTGTGACAGCGTGAAGCAATACCGTGCACATGCGCCGATACTGTTTGTGACTGTGTGTGCGAAGTGTTGGATCTCGCTCATCTCAATATCTGCGGTGCTGCTCGTGGCAACATCATTTCGCTGAGTCTACCTTTAATCGAGAATCTAACCAATTACGCAAGTCTTTAGTTCTGGGTTAACCAGGATTACCCTGTGTCTAATATGACTAAAAGCTTAAGCAATCACACACATTCTAAAAAGAAAAAATACCTTTTTTCCTGTGCATCCCTGCAGGTCTGAGTGTCAGTGGTGAGTGTCGTCAGCCGGGGAAGTCTCTGTGTGTCAGTGTGAACTGGACTTGTGGAGACGGTCAGCTGGAGGTGGTCAACGCGGCTACGGGACGGAAGAGGGACTCTGGGACGCCATCAAGGCTCTGCAAGCACGCTCTGTTCACCCGCTGGGCAAGGCTGTACCGCAAGGTGAGTACTGCAGACAGAAACACGCACACACTATGAACTGTATCATAATGAATACAGATGTTCGATCTTAATTTGATCACTCTGTTTTTGCAGAGAATGTTCGAGGTTTAAAAAGGTTTCTGAAGTTTGAAAGGCTTCTAAGGTGTAATTTCCACTTTAAAATGTCAGCCTTGATTTTCCCTAACGAAAAATGTAACAATCACAAAAATGTATTATAATCCATAAGTTATATTCCACATAAGAATTCACATGTCATGTTGCTGCAGGAATATTTTTCTGCTGTGAAATACTGATCAAATTAAGATAGTATATCTGTACATGGCATTAAAAAAATGTCATACCATGCCTTTAATAGCGACTAACCAAGCTTCCGGTGAGTAGCATGGAACCACTTGACGTCTCTGTGTGTCCAGCAACAGCTGCCACAGTACTCTACAGCAGCTTAACCCCCCCCCCCCTTCACACAATAGCAGCCTATTATTTTAGAACAAACACAAAGCGCGGTTTAATTTTCATTATGAAAATGTATGTAAATGCCTGCAACACCCAAATGGTGGCAGTTAAATTATAATGATTATATAACCATAATTATTTGGAGAAGCACTTGAGGAGCGCCGCACTTGGAAATTGGTCCCCGCGCGCAGTAAGGCATGCAACAGCAGACACAGTAATCTCCAAAGAAACTTTGTGACTTGACTGTGCCTACGTCCCCTCTCTCGCCTCGCCTAGCGGCTGCTCCTCTTCTCTTTCTGCCTGCGCAACAAAGGAAATGCACAAAAGCACAGAGAATGTTCAATTGCTTGTGAAATTTAAATGGGGAGATTACACAGCTGTTGAAGTTCCCCGTTTGTGCCGGCTCATTAGTTTTGTTTTGCTCTCTATCTCTCTTACCCTAACCCTCTACCCCGTCTTTTTCTCCCTCTCTCTTTCTCGCTACATCTTTATTTCTCTCTCTGCCTTTTTCTCTCCTTCCTTCTTCTTCCTTCGCTCTCCAGTTGAGTATCCATGCTTCCGGGCCCGTGGACCAGCCACTGATGTACTGTGAGGCCAAGATGGCTGCCGGCTCTTACCAGACTGCCAAACAGCAGTGGCTCAGATCGCTACAGGAGACAGGCCTGGGAACCTGGGTGAAGAAACCTCCAGAGCAGGAGAGCTTCCTGCTACAGGACTAAGACATTTCACTCCATTCCAGCCATTTTTATGCACACGCACACCAGCTTCCTGTGGTGTGCGTGTCCGTGTTCATCCGTCCGTTTGCGTGCGTGTCTGTAGAAGGAGCATGTGGCAGTTGGCTTTATTGTTGTCCGCTGACTTTGGTTTGCTCTACAAGCCTCCATCTCCTCCTCGGCAAAAGCCACCATTGATGTCGGTCGTTCAAGTTCCACCCCAAAAATAAAAAATGAAAACGTGAATGAAAGAAAGTGGGTTTGATCGGACCTCTCCTTCATTATCCCGCTGGTCCCTGGTTGTCATGTCAAAGCCGGGGAGAAGGCAGGAAAGAAGGCAGGGTAACCTTGGTCAATGTGAAAGGCAGCCGCTATCTTGTCATCAGCCATTTGGGGGCGGCGGTGCGCCTGCAGAGCTCCAGCGGGATGGGGGACAGGGCCAGCCAATTACAGAGCCTGTCATTGTGACGTGTGATGGACAGAGAGATGGAGAAAGAGAAAAGGACCACAAAGAACCAGATAGACAACTCACCGTTACACACACACACCCGCTTGCCACAGGCCCAGTTCACATATATCTCACCTATCTCTCTCCCTTTTCACAGCATCTCTTTGTCTGTCCATCTCCTCCTTTTTCTCTATCACTTCATCTTTCGACCCCCTTTCTATCCCTCTGTTCCTCTCTGCCATCTTCAACCCCCTCTCCTTCACCGATCTCATTCTCTCCTCCTCTCTCCCCTCTCTCTCGCCTCCTCTCCACCTCTCTCCGCTCGCTTCTGACTCTAACACAAGTCACGAAGCTAGAGGTTCTGACGTGGCCACGACAGGTTAATTCCACCTGCTCTTAGTTGCACAAAGGGAATAGAGGAGAATGGAGGTGATAGCAACATAACTGCTGCCATTAGGCCACACTGGGGTTCCCCTTTCAGATAGAACACCACAGCCATCTTAGCTTCTTTAATACCTGTCATTAACGCTCTGAGTTGATTTCACCTTTTTACCTTTGTAGTCAGGTCTCTCGCTGTAATTGGAATGGCACAGTTTCCCCCCTTTTTTTACCACTGACAGGTTGATGATAAAGGGGGGTTGATTAACGCACAATAGAGCAGTCGTGAGCCTGACTTGTTAGCTGCGCTCACTTTGAGCTGGTGGAAAAGGGTTGTGACCAACCTGCTACAGTGGTTTGGTTGACGAGCGATTACCTGCAATGATGGGAAGGACTCAGAATGGACTGACATTCAGTCGTCACTGGGAGAAAAACAATAAATACAACCCTACTTAACAAAATGCATTTTGGTGTTTAGTTGCGGAGTCATTAACTCTCTATTGGCCCAACTCTATAGCCCAGGTGCTGGGTGGTAGCGAGGGACCGTTCTCTTCTTTGTTTCACATCCTCACTACTCCCCAAGCCAGTCTGTAAAGGTTCTAGAACGCTAGAACACACTACACGCTATCAAATGTCACCTGTAAAACACTGACTTCTCAACCCTGGCCATGTTTGTCCACGTTGGCCCCCTTACTTTATGTTTGTGTTCATTTCAAATGTCCTATTTTCACCCCCCGTTTAATCTTGAAAATATGCTTTATTTTAGTATTACAAGGTTTTGTTTTTACATGTGTGATGTTCCAATGTAGGAATAAGTTAACGTTATATGCATACATTATCGTCATGTTGTTTAAATCCTCCCACCTTACTCTGACACTTTCCTTGGAGTTCACGAAGAGAACAGTCCAGGCAATTATATTAAACACAGTAACAGTGTCACCTAGTGGTCATAGTTCTTATGTGTCAGTGTTGTTACTTGTCCATCACTCTCCTCTGCCTCAGATCCCATTTTGGTAGTGTGTAAGGTCCACCGGGCAGGTAGACTGTAGGAAATAGTGTCACAGTCATTTCTCTGATATAGTGTTCCAACGGACAAGAATGTGGAACATCATTATCATCAAAGTGGGATATCGTTTTTTCAATTGGAAAAGTTCCAGAATAGCAGGAGTAGGTCTTTAAGTTTTTCTAAAATCCTCCCCGTTAGTTGAGTAGAGATCCAGTGAAGGTTGTTGTCTTTTATAAAGAGAACCCACCCCCTTGTCAAGGCTAGTATGACCCCAATCACAGATCACTAGATGCATGTCATACATACATAAACACAGTGCACATCAGGGTTGGGGTAAATTCCATTTAAATGCATTGTCTGAATTGAAATGGAATTGACCCTAACCCTGGTACACAAAGGACATTATGTGGAGTGATAATGAACCAAGAATAAACTCAAACTCTTGTCATCTTCATACACATACATGTGTTGTAAAGAATAATCTAACTAGTTTTCCCTCTGAAGGTTCATCTTGTACATATTTCTCTTTTATTTTCTAATTCGCTCTATTATTAAATGTAGAGGCACATTCTGTTGGAAGCTTGTGGTATGTTTTACCAGTTATTTTTCATAGTCATTCAATTAGTCAAACATACACTATTTATACAAAAGTATGTGGACACCCCTTCAAATTAGTGGATTTGGATATTTCAGCCACACCTGTTACCGACAGGTGTAAGAAATCGAGCACAAAGCCATGCAATCTCCATAGACAAACATTAGCAGTAGAATAGCCTTACTGAAGAGCTCAGTGACTTCCAATCACCATCATAGGGTGCCACCTTTCCAACAAGTCAGTTCGTCAAATTTCTGCCCTGCTAGAGCTACCCGGTCAACTGTACGTGCTGTTATTGTGAAGTGGAAACATCTAGGTGCAACAACGGCTCAGCGGTGAAGTAGTAGGCCACACAAGCTCAAGGAACGGGACCGCCGAGTGCTGATGCGTGTAGCGTGGTAAAAATCATCTGTCCTCAGTTGTAACACTCACTACCGAGTTCCAAACTGCCTCTGGAAGCAACATCAGCACAATAACTGTTCATTGGGAGCCTCATGAAATGGGTTTCCATGGCCGAGCAGCTGCACACAAGCCTAAGATCACCATGCGCAATGCCAAGCGTCAGCTGGAGTGGTGTAAAGCTCAACGCCATCGTACTCTGGAGCAGTGGAAGCACGTTCTCTGGAGTGATGAATCCCGCTTCACCATCTGGCAGTCCAACAGATGAATCTGGGTTTGGCAGATGCCAGGAGAACGCTACATGCCCCAATGCATAGTGCCAACTGTAAAGTTTGGTGGATGAGGAATAATGGTTCGGGCTAGGCCCCTTAGTTACAGTGAAGGGGAATCTTAACGCTACAGCATACAATGACATTCTAAATGATTCTGTGTTTCGAACTTTGGGGCAACAGTTTGGGGAAGGCCCTTTCCTGTTTCATCATGACAATGCCCCCATGCACAAAGTGAGGTCCATACAGAAATGGCTTGTCGAATTTGGTGTGGAAGAACTTGACTGGCCTGCACAGAGCACTGACCTTAACCCCATTGAACACCTTTTGGATGAATTGGAATGCCGACTGCGAGCCAGGCCTAATTGTCCAACCTTACTAATGCTCGTGGTTGAATGGAAGCAAGTCCTCTCAGCAATGTTCCAACACCTAGCCTTCCCAGAAGAGTGGAGGCTGTTATAGCAGCAAAGGGGGGACCAACTCCATATTAATGCCCATGATTTTGGAATGAGACGATCGACAAGCAGGTGTCCACATACTTTTGGTCATGTAGTGTAGTTTTGTGGTTTCTGGCAAATATAACAAACTGATTCCTCGTTAAAAACCCGTTGCTTATTTTGAGAGATATTAACAGTATGGCATGACTGAATGGTAATGTTGTATTAAATGAGTGTATATTTGTAAAAATTTTAAACAATAAAAAAATACAATATGGGAAGACGATAATGAAGATATGTCTAATTCAGATGTAAATTGAAGTTCTATGAATACATGCTGCTAAGGTTGTAAATTGCACTTCAGTAATACCTTAAAAGTGAATGTTTGTACATGTGAATAAAATCTGAAAATCTGGTCATTTTATCTTTGTCTTGGTTCTTTCTGATGATATAGGTTACTGTGCAATATTTTGTCTCTAGGATACTCATTAGCTTGGTCTGTGGGAAGAGAAAACCGTGTAACGTGTGCATCACAATTTATCAACCTAAAACACATAAAATGTTCTTTAGGCCTACAGTATGTGGCCCTTTCCACCATGAATTGAAATAAACACTGTTTTCATGACTGTCTGTCTCCACAGATGCATCACCTCCACACACAAATATTAGAGATTCTTCCCTTCCCCAAGGAAATACATTGGAAATGATAATCATCCCGTCTCAGTGGCAGGTGTCAAACTGGGTGGGGAGCCACCAAATGAGCTATGAGAAGGGATAGTTGTATGTATCTCTCTTTTCCCCTCAGGGCAGGTATGTCTCATGACTGTCCACACTACAACAAACATCATAATTGACTATTTACTCCACAGCCTGGCCCTTGTGCTTGGTCATCTAACTGTAATCTAATAGACATGATCGGGAGCTAGGGCTGGCCTCTGGATACCACTCCGCTCAGAAGTAATGAATGAAATTTACTGTACTGTATGAGCTTAATACCAAGACCAGGGATTTTCCCAACTTGTTCAAACACAAAAAAATACTGCTTTGTAATTACACATTAACATCCTACATGACTGGAGGAGATTTGGAATAGCCTGAAGGTGATCCAATTTTGGATTTAACAAGAAAAGAGACATCAATAGAATGCCGTTAGGTCTTGTCTGATAAAGTTAAATAGAAATCTAACCTTGATCGTGTCAACTGTCAACCAATCCAAATGTGTTATAAAACACATTATTCCCACTGAGGGATGACAAGCGACCCTTATCTATGTGACTAACCCCTGACCTTTCCATCAGACTGCTTACTACCCCCAGTCAGAGGGGCTTTACAGAGGTAAGGGATAGACAGACAGACGGAGACAAGAAAACAAGAGAGAGCGAGAGAGAGATATTGATAGAAAGAGGGAGAGAGCTTGCTGGGGTTTACAGACAGCCAGTCTCTCCTCCGTATTGATCTCCAGACCATCATGCATCATCTCCTCCACACCTGCTTGTTTATTAGACTTGGCTCATGTCCTCCTCAATGCCACATAAAGGGAATAGGGTACCATTTGGGAGGCAGCCAGGGGCTGTGAAATCTACTTACCTGGCCGCCACCAAGATTTATTACTGTCCATTTGTATTTACTTTACTTGGAGGCTGCCACCAAGGGTGCCTCCTATTGGGAAGGACCTATATAGTGCACTACTTTTGACCAGAGCCCTATGCACTATGTAGGGAATATGGTGCCATTTGAGATGTAGGCCAAGCATTATTACTGTCTATTTGTATTGACTTTACTTCGAGACCGATCTTATTACTGTCTCAATTTCTATTTACTTTACTTGGATGAGATTTCCTTCCAGTCTCAGTAAAACATTGATTGTATTCTCTTCTTTTAAACCAATCGTTAACCAGATCAGAAAAGTGTTTGACCTAGTCTGTTTTTTTTACTGGCTTGCTTGACATGTGCACAAATTGATCTGTAAAACACACAAAGGCTAACATTCTGTAAGCTTTGTATATTTTTGCTGCCTCCTTTCTGCTTTAGAAAGGTAACGAATCAAGTTGACAACCTAACATCACTCATTTAATAACTGTGTTACGGAGGAAGGAAAACTACTTCTGTATTTTTGTGATCTTGAGCACAATATCAGTTTGTGTTGTAACACACTTATAACTAGGGCACTCACCATGTTCACTCATTCTATTATTATCTGAGATGTATCATTCAAATTAATTCAATGAACTTTCAAATTAATTTAGCATTCAATTTGTCAAATAAATTCAGTTATGAGTTAAAATTATTAAACTATTCAGTTAGATTCATAATGAAAATACAAAAAACATTTCAACGAGTGGAAAAGGAATCATACTTTTAATTGGATTTTGACAAGCATCTGTGCAGAATACATCTATCCCAAAAATGATAATACAGTGTGCAAAAAGTGTAATGAAAGAATGAGGTTTAGGGTGAATATATTTTCTTACAATGAAGCCGCTGTGCCTTGCCTATCTACCGGTACTTTTTCCAATCTCATACCACAGTTCGAAATATAAAAAATCATATTCCTTTTTCCCCTTCGTTATAATTCATACATGAGGGTTCTCTGTCCATCCATACCTCTTTGAAGATTAAAGATGATTCTGATACAGTGAAAGTGACGTACAAACTGCCGGAATAAAATAAAAAGTACAATGATGAAGAAATCTGAGCAATATGCTAAAAACAGAACGTGTACATCCCAAATGGCACCCTATACCCTATATTAGTGCACTACGTTTGACCAGAGTCCATAAGGCTCTGATCAAAAGTACTGTAGCACACCATGAAGGGAATAGGGTGACTTTTTGTACACAACCCCAAGTTATTTTATTAGCAGATGTAATTTGATATTCTGACAGATGCTGGTAACAAGATGAATGCAAATGTGTAACTACATTGTACAACATTCTTATACGTTAAACTTTTTTATCCATACTGAATTTATCTTGAATGTGTAAATGTATAACTTATAACAGTACATTTATAACAGTTTTCTTTATATTATCTATTGTGAAAACATCACAGCAGTATAACTGTGATGTTGATGCGCAACACACAGACAAACAGACGAGGTACAGTAGAAAGTTACAGACACACAACAACAAAGCCACTTGGTGAAATTTCATCTTATACAACCATGAGTAGAGTTGATTAACTATTGTACAGCACATGCAGAACATCGAAACTAACCCTATTGAAGAGCGATCAGATTCACAACAAGCGTGGGTGGGTTATATATTATGTCGATACAAAGAGCACTTGATAGAAATGGTTGTCACTGAGGATGGGTTGTACTGTAACAGTGTTAACTCTCATTGTCATGACACTACTTTTCTGGCCAGGGGAAACTACAGCAGCAACTAGATACAGAGCCTTCCGAAAGTATTCACAACCATTGACTTTTTCCACATTTTGTTGTGTTACAGCCCGAATTTAAAATTGGTTAAATTGAGATTTTGTGTCACTGATCTACAAACAATACCCCATAATGTCAAAGTGGAATTTATTTTTGAAATGTTTACAAATTAAAAATGAAAAGCTGAAATGTCTTGTGTCAATATATTCAACCACAAAGACCAGGGAGGTTTTCCAAGGGTTCGCAAAGGGCACCTGTTGGTAGATCAAAAATAAATAAGTAGACATTGAATATCCCTTTGAGCATAATGCAGTTATTAATTACACTTTGGATCGTTTATCAATAAACCCAGTCACTAAAAAGATAGAGGCCTCCTTCCTAACTCAGTTGCCGGAGAGGAAGGCCAATGGTGATTTTAAAACAGTTAAGAGTTTCATGGCTGTGATAGAACACTGAGGATAGATCAACAACATTGTAGTTACTCCACAAAACTAACCTAAATGACAGGGTGAAAAGAAGGAAGCCTGTACAGAACAAAAATATTCCCAAAAATGCATCCTGTTTGTAATAAGGCAGTAAAGTAATACTGCAAAAAACGTGGCAAAGAAATTAACTTTTTGTCCTGAATACAAAGCGTTATTGTTTGGGGCAAATCCAACACAACACATCACGGAGTACCACTCCTCATATTTTCAAGCACGGTGGTGGCTGCATCATGTTATGGGTATGCTTGTCATCGACAAGGACTAGGGAGTTTTTAGGAATGAAAAGAAATGGGATAGAGATAAGCACAGGAAAAATCCTAGAGGAAAACTTTGTTCAGTCTGCTTTCCAACAGACACTGGGAGACAAATTAACATTTCAGCAGGACAATAACCTAAAACACAAGGCCAAATATACACTGGCGTTGCTTACCAAGACGATGTTGAATGTTCGATTGGCCTAGTTACAGTTTTGACTTAGAAATCGGCTTAAAAATCTATGGCAAGACTTGAAAATGGTTGTCTAGCAATGATCAACAACCAACTTGACAGAGCATGAATAAAAAAAATAAAAAAAAAATAATGGGCAAATATTGTACAATCCAGGTGTGCAAAGCTCTTAAGAGACACCCAGAAATACTCACAGTTGTAAATCACCGGCAAAAATGATTCTAACATGTATTGACTCGGAGGGTTGAATTGTTATCTAATCAAGTTATATTAGTCTTTATTTTCCAAAGATTAAAAAAAAAAGTATTTTTCTTCCACTTTGACAGACTATTTTGTGTAGATCGTTGCCAAAAAATGACAATTAAATCAATTTTTATCCCACTTTAACAACAAAATGTGGAAAAAATCAAGGGGTGTGAATACTTTCTGAAGGCACTGTGTATCCTATAACTACGGTTTAATTTCTTCGTGGTCAGGTAACATGAGTCGGAAAAACTCCTGGCCCTAATCATCCGAACTATGCTTCATCCTGACGCGCCTCAGCCAATTTCCTGTGTAACCATGGTGATAATTAACCAAATAATTTTATTGAGCTCTTTTGTGGCTTTGCTATTGGAGGATGTTATGATCACATATTCAACATTAGATTAGCCTATGCAATACAGTAAACAGTGTACTGGCCAGGAGGACTACACACTTCAAGCTGATTATCTATCATTTTCATTGAGATCTATGTACAGCAAACATTAATATCAGTCAAGCATATTTATCTAAGCAGGTGACCAGTAACCATATCAGCACATTGTGACACATGGAGGAAATGGGAAATATGATATTGAACAAGCCCCATTGCTGCTGCATGCATGAATGCATTCTCTTGCAAAAAAACATAATTGCAGGTTCCCTATTGTCAAATCTACAGTACACCCACCTAGTCATATTGAGTACTACACAGTACAGAAAGAACAAGGCAGATGTATCCTAACAGCATGGCAAAAAAAATGTTTTTAAAAAGAAATCTGTACAATGGACAGTGTAAAATGTGACTGACTCAAAACAACTCAGTAGGTCAAATGTGTAGTAGGCCTCTAGATGACACAGTATAGTAAACTCCTAGCCCTTGATCATGCAGGCCAAAGAGAGTGAAAACAGCCAAGATTACCCACTCAGTGTAAAGATCATCCATCTGGGTTAGACCAGGCCACCATATGATACGCGTGGTACAAATGTATTGCCTCTCCTATCGTTCTTCAGACAGTTTTACAAATACATTGACGGGATTTTGAGTGCATGCAAGATCAACTAGGGCTTGCTATTCACCCATTCATGTTCATCAGCAGTAAACAAGACCATAGAAGTAGTGTTTTCTGGAGTCAACCAAATATATTTTTACGTATATAGATTGGTTTAAAATATGACTTTGTCCTCTCCATTAAAACACACAAAAACACTCAGTCCATGCAAAGTGGATGGAGATAATGTACATCAAATACAGTGGCATGTGTGTAGTGTGTGTGTGTCTGCACGCCCGTGTATGTGCAGTGTGTGTGTCACTTGTCCTGCATCACTTCTCCTGCAGCAGAGCTGGGATGTTTATGTTCCATCCGATGGCTTGCCGGTCAAAGCCACAGGTGAACAGGTTACATGACGCATTCTCTTCGTTCCACACCGAGCAGCACACCATGCGTCGATGACCCTGGAATACACAGGCACATACCAACACAGAAAAACCTCAAAGACCACACAACATGGATAACAAAGCTCAAACAGACTTCAATGAAGTTGTGTACAGTATCACACAACTACACACAACCCACACAAGTTAAAACCCCCAACAACCCTTTGACCTCCCTGGTGCGCAGCAGTACATTTCCACATCAGCAGTGTTAATGGCTATAGACACTGAGGCAGTGTCAGCACTCAGCCTGCAGGAAGTGACTATGTGTGGAAATGGGATGGAGAATCTCTCCTCCCACTCTCTACAGAAGGGGCTGTCTATGACAGAAAGAGATGGAGAATCTTTCCTTCTCATCTCGCTCCCATTGTTTCTCCCTCCCTCCCCCTCTCAGGAAGGGACTGTCTGCGTGACAGAAGGATAGATAGAGAATCTTTCCTCCTTCTGCTCTCTTCCCTCAGCACCTACCTGTCTGTTGCTGCGTGGTAGTCGTGCCAGTCTTACTCCAGTCATGTCAAACAGCCTGACTTGCCGATTGTCGTGTGGGAGAGCGATGATTCTTTGGTTGGCTGAGACACTTATCCTGGAAGGAGTTCATACAGAGAGTATGGCGTGTTAGACAAGAGAAGGGAATAAAGCTTGACTTGATGTGTTCTTGACAATGCTATTAATAACTATATGTACAGGTGGAGCTGTCACTCAACCACTACACCTAAACTATCAATCTGAACTGTGCTTGAGTTCAAACTAAAACATTTTGGAAAACATGACCATAAAATGTTCTGAATTGTATGAGCTCTGTTGGTCTTTTTTCAGCTCTTCACATACAATTAAATGCCTCTCCTACCTGTTAACAGCAGAGTCCGTGCGGATGGTTGCTATGGGCGACCTCATGTTCTTCAAGTCCCACACCTTGACGGTGCGATCGTCACTCCCCGACACCACGTTGTCCCCCACTGTGAACACAGCTGATGTCACCGTGCTGGAGAGACACACACACACACAAAAAAACAGAATGATCCTTGTTAAAATCTCTCAAAGCCATCAAATCTACACTACATTGACAAAGTATGTGGACACCCCTTCAAATGACTTGATTCGGCTATCTTAGCCACACCGGTTGCTGACAGGTGTATAAAATCGAGCAAACAGCCATGCAATCTCCATAGACAAACATTGGCAGTAGAATGGCCTTACTGAAGAGCTCAGTGACTTTCAACGGGGCACTCTCATATGATGCCACCTTTCCAACAAGTCACTTCATCAAATATCTGCCCTGCTAGAGCTGTCCGGTCAACTGTAAGTGCTGTTATTGTGAAGTGGAAATGTCTAGGAGCAACAACGGCTCAGCCGCGAAGTGGTAGGCCACACAAGCTCACAGAACGGGCCTGTCGAATGCTGAAGCGTGGTACAAATTGTCTGTGCTCGGTTGCAACACTCAGTACGGAGTGTCAAACTGCCTCTGGAAGCAACGTCAGCACAATAACTGTCCGTTGGGAGCTTCATGAAATGGGTTTCCATGGCTGCGCAGCCGCACACAATCCTAAGATCACCATGCACAATGCCAAGCGTTGGCTGGAGTGGTGTAAAGCTCGCCGCCATTGGACTCTGCAGCAGTGGAAACACGTTCTCTGGAGTGATGAATCACGCTTCACCATCTGGCAGTCCGACAGACGAATCTGGGTTTGGTGGATGCCAGGAGAACGCGACCTGCCCGAATGCATAGTACCAACTGTAAAATTTGGTGGAGGAAGAATAATGGTCTGGGGCTGCTTTTCACGATTTGGGCTAGGCCCCTTAGTTCCAGTGAAGAGAAATCTGAACGCTACAGCATACAATGACATTCTAGACGATTCTGTGCTTCCAACTTTGTGGCAACAGTTTTGGGAAGGCCCTTTCCTGTTTTAGCATGACAATGCCCAAGAGCACAAAGCGAGGTCCATACAGAAATAGTTTGTTGAGATCAGCGTGGAAGAACTTGACTGGCCTGCACAGAACCCTTACCTCAACCCCATCGAACACCTTTGGGATGTATTGGAACACCGACTGCGAGCCAGGCCTAGCCCAACATCAGTGCCCAACCTCAATAATGTTTGTGGCTGAATGGAAGCAAATCCCTGCAGCAATGTTCCAACATATACTAGAAAGCCTTCCCAGAAGAGTGGAGGATGTTATAGTAGCAAAGGGGGGGGACCAACTCTATATTAATCCCATGATTTTGGAATGAGATCTTCGACGAGCAGGTGTCCACATACTTTTGGCCATGTAGCATATCAAATCAAAAACAAACAAAAAAAGTATCTCAAAGCTATCACATCAAAACACTGCTGGCAAACAACAGGAAAATGGAGTCTATTAAAGCTGGAATTCGTAGCGGTGAAACTACCACGTCCGTTTGCGATATTACAACATCGAAGGCGTTCATTCAAACAACAAACACAGTTTATTTCACTAATAACTAACCCGCCTGGGGCGACCAGTGGTGCGGTTTCACTTTATGTGGATCTTTAAAGGTGTGTTACTTTTCTTCTAAGACTCATCATGTGTGACTCAAGTGAAGTCATTCAGCCTGTAGGGAGAGTCATCTCCCTGCCGTCACACAGTCATTCATAAATGAGAGTGATATAAACCGTGAGCAAAGAGGTTAAGACTATTTCTAATCATCTACCAGCGGGCGTGTAACAGTCAGGCAGTTCCAGAGTGGAGATCCTCTCCCCAGCCCTGCGGTTGCCTCTCAGTGTGCCGTCACTGGGTACGCCTGCCTCCGGCACTGGGGAGGCTGGTTGGTGGGTGGGATATGTGAGCCACAGCTACTGGAGCAGAGTGACAGTGTAGAGGGCATGTTCTGACATCAGTAGCCTGAGGAGGTGCTCAATGTTTAGCCTGGGGTGGGGGGTGGGTAGTGTGAGTGTCTTGAAAGTCACCGTAGTCTCTGAGGGTCAGTAGAGGTTGGCCCAAAAGTGCTCACCTCAGCACAACTTCCCAGGCGGGAGCCAGGCGTGATGTAGCGCGTCGCTCTCACACGTCGCTGAGGTCAGGACCATTCCTTTAATGGACTCATTTAAGATTTCTTATTCCTTTCACACATCACTGTCATCTTTTTCTTCCAACCCCCCTCTCTCTATCCCTCTCTCTACTGAAGGAGCCAGGAGGATTCGATTTGGCGCTCTGTTCGTTCTGATTAAGATTAGCAGCAGAAAAGCCCCATGCAGCACCACCTTAGCCTCACTCACTGGCTAACTCCTAGCCATCTTTAATTTAAATTGACATTATATTACGGTATAATTAAGGGGCTAAACTCTGCCATATTAAAGATGTGGGGCCGTGCCCAACTGTACGTATATGACCACCGGGGGGGGGGGGGGGGGGGGGCGCGGCTCGCTCATGGGCAATTTTAAATCCCAAATGGCACCCTATCCCCTATATAGTGTACTACTTTTGACCCAGGCTCATAGTGCTCAGGTCAAAAGCAGTACACTATATAGGGAATAGCTAACCAGTCCAATGCACTTTTTTACATTGTACGGTAAGGTTGCGTTATTAAAGTCCTATTATAACTTGGGAGGTATTCTGAAAGTCTCTCCTGAGCCGACTGACAAGCAAGGTCAAGGCTCATTAGGAAAAGGGGAGAATGGGGTAGGAGGGAAGGAGAAGGCCCAGGGGTATCAGTGACTGGGACAGTTTTTGTTAAAGGCTAACGAGAGACGTCCACCTATTAACCCTGACATGATCTTTTAGGTCTACATCCTTAGCTATCATTAATGTGAGTGTAGATTCTGCATTACAAATCATACACAGCATTTTTCAGCAAACATCCTAAAAATATATTTGGCGTACATTAAATAAAATAATTCATATAATAAGTCATTTCTTTGTTTGAGTATCATAACGATCAAACATTTCCTCCCCGTTTCTATGCATATCATATTTATAGAAGATTCTAACCTGTCAAATAGAACCTGTTCTCTATATTTTTTCCAACGTGACATTACGTTTAAATTGCACTGAGACGAACATTCACAGTGACTATAGAATCAGATTTATGTTGGCATATTCCTCTGAAGCGCTGTGTTAGACAGACACAGACACGCACACACAGACACACACACACAGATGCCTGCCTGTGATCAAACGCCTCGGAAGAGAAGCGAGAGACAAACGCGACATGGCATCCCGTTGGTAAAGCAAGTCTGCTGCCACTTCTCATCTGCACTTTACGTGTTAGCTCACGTACATTGGCCATGTCCCAAAAGGCACCCTGTTCCCTATACAGTGCACTGCTGTTGACCAGAGCCATGTGGATCCTGGTCAAAAATAGTGCACTACACAGCGAATAGGGTGCCATTTGGGACGCACATACAATTATTTCACAACTATAAGGAGGGGGGACTTAGAGGCTGAATATGCTGTGCTTTTGACTGCCACCATGCTCTGTCACTGTGCATTAGCTATAATTGCGTCTGAAGACACTGCAAATGAGCTACTCCTTCCCAAAGCTCTCTATCTATTAAACCCTTTACACTGACGCTCCCCTGCAACATTACACTGTGCTGCTCTGTCAAGAGGACATGTTATCAGAAACATTCAATTGTTACATTTACAGTTGAAGTCGGAAGTTTACATACACTTAGGTTGGAGTCATTAAAACTCGTTTTTCAACCACTCCACAAATTTCTTGTTAACAAACTATAGTTTTGGCAATTCGGTTAGGACATCTACTTTGTGCATGACACAAGTCATTTTCCAACAAATGTTTACGGACAGATTATTTCACTTATAATTCACTGTATCACAATTCCAGTGGGTCAGAAGTTTACATACACTAAGTTGACTGTGCCTTTAAACAGCTTGGAAAATTCCAGAAAATTATGTCATGGCTTTAGAAGCTTCTGATAGGCTAATTGACATCATTTGAGTCAATTGGAGGTGTACCTGTGGATGTATTTCAAGGCCTACCTTTAAACTCAGTGCCTCTTTGCTTGACATCATGGGAAAATCAAAAGAAATCAGCCAAGATGTCAGAAAACAATTGTACTGGTTCATCCTTGGGAGTAATTTCCAAACGCCTGAAGGTACCACATTCATCTGTACAAACAATAGTACGCAAGTATAAACACCATGGGACCACGCAGCCGTCATACCACTCAGGAAGGAGACGCGTTCTATCTCCTAGAGATGAATGTACTATGGTGCGAAAAGTGCAAATCAATCCCAGAACAACAGCAAAGGACCTTGTGAAGATGCTGGAGGAAACAGGTACAAAAGTATCTATATCCACAGTAAAACGAGTCCTATATCGACATAACCTGAAAGGCCGCTCAACAAGGAAGAAACCACTGCTCCAAAACCGCAATAAAAAAGCCAGACTACGGTTTGAAACTGCACATGGGGACAAAGATCGTACTTTTTGGAGAAATGTCCTCTGGTCTGATGAAACAAAAATAGAACGGTTTGGCCATAATGACCATCGCTATGTTTGGAGGAAAAAGGGGAAGGCTTGCAAGTCGAAGAACACCATCCCAACTGTGGAGCACGGGGGTGGCAGCACCATGTTGTGGGGGTGCTTGGCTGCAGGAAGGACTGGTGCACTTCACAAAATAGATGGCTTCATGAGGAAGGGAAATTATGTGGATATATTGAAGCAACATCTCAAAACATCAGTCAGGAACTTAAAGCTTGGTCGCATGGGTCTTCCAAATGAACAATGACCCCAAGCATACTTCCAAAGTTGTGGCAAAATGGTTTAAGGACAACAAAGTCAAGGTATTGGAGTGGCCATCACAAAGCCCTGACCTCAATCCTATAGAACATTTGTGGGCAGAACTGAAAAAGCGTGTGCGAGCAAAGAGGCCGACAAACCTGACCCAGTTACACCAGCTCTGTCAGGAGGAATGGGCTAAAATTCACCCAACTTATTGTGGGAAGTTTGACCCAAGTTAAACAATTTAAAGGCAATTAATAAAAAGCGTGTGCTGTGGTGGAGATCTTTGTGGGCTATACTCGGCCTTGTCTCAGGATTGTAAGTTGGTGGTTGAAGATAGCCCTCTAGTGGTGCGGGAGCTGTGCTTTGGCAAAGTGGGTGGGGTTTTTCCTTCCTGTTTGGCCCTGTCCGGGGGTATCTTCGGATGGGGCCACAGTGTCTCCTGACCGCTCCTGTCTCAGCCTCCAGTATTTATGCTGCAGTAGTTTATGTGTCGGGGGGCTAGGGTCAGTTGGTTATACCTGGAGTACTTCTCCTGTCTTATCCAGTGTCCTGTGTGAAGTTAAGTATGCTCTCTCTAATTCTCTCGTTCTCTCTCTCTCTCTGAGAACCTGAGCCCTAGGACCATACGTCACGGCAAACCGGGCATGATGACTCCTTGCTGTCCCCAGTCCACCTGGCCTTGCTGCTATTCCAGTTTCAACTGTTCTGCCTGCGGTTATGGAACCGCCACCTGTCCCAGACCTGCTGTTTTCAACTCTTAATGATCGGCTATGAAAAGCCAACTGAAAATTATTCATGATTATTATTTGACCATGCTTGTCACTTATGAACATCTTGGCATAGTTCTGTTATAATCTCCACCCGGCACAGCCAGAAGAGGACTGACCACCCCTCATAGCCTGGTTCCTCTCTAGGTTTCTTCCTAGGTTTTGGCCTTTCTAGGGAGTTTTTCCTAGCCACCGTGCTTCTACACCTGCATTGCTTGCTGTTTGTGGTTTTAGGCTGAGTTTCTGTACAGCACTTCGAGATATTAGCTGATGTACGAAGGGCTATATAAAATAAACTTGATTGATTGATTGAATGCTACCAAATACTAATTGAGTGTATGTAAACTTCTGACCCACTGGGAATGTGATGAAAGAAATAAAAACTGAAATAAATCATTCTCTCTACTATTATTCTGACATTTCACATTCTTAAAGTAAAGTGATGATCCTAACTGACCTAAGACAGGGAATTTTTACTAGGATTAAATGTCAGGAATTGTGAAAAGTTGAAATGTATTTGGCTAAGGTGTATGTAAACCTCCGACTTCAACTGTACATTTTAGTAATTTAGCATACGCTCTTATCTATAACGACTGACAGGAGCAATTATGGTTAAGCACCTTGCTCAACGGCACAGAGTTTTCCTAGTCGGCTCGGGGTTTGACCCAGCGACCTTTCTGTTACTGGCCCAATGCTCTTAACCGCTAGGCTTAACAGCTAGGCCATTGTATTCTTCTTCAGTCACGCTGCGGAGCCAATTCAGACAAGACAAACCTCTGAACAAGAGACAGATACTGTGGGAAGAAACATCTAATCCAAACATCCTAAGACACCCCTCCCCAGAGACAATTGTACCTAGTAGCATCCTCTGCCATTTAACCAATGATTACAATTGGCATTTTAAAGTACTGTACGAAAACATTCTGCAAATGGTACAATGCGTGTCCAAATGAGGGGCTTGGTATTTGGTAGCAGTGATATGACCAACAGCTACTCTCTATAGTCAAACTAATCAGGCGTTTTGTTTGTCACATATTTGTCCCTTCTGAAACAGATTGCAGCATTTCTAACCCCCTGCTGTCAGTGTGTACGACAGGAGCTCCCTAAGGGAAAGCCCCTCTGTGGTGTCACTCAGCAGCTCATAACTCATGGCTCCACATGACGTGTGTGTGTGGCGGGACAAAGCGGTTGTAGGGAGTTCCAGGGCCAGGGGACATGCGTTTGTGTGCGCGCGCGTGCGTTCGTCCGACTGTGCCTTCACAGGGAGGCCTCCTGCCAGGCTGTGTGTGGGCCTCATTCATCTTGTTGGGTGCAGGGCAGCCAAGCGTCTCCCTACAGCTGACAGTACACACACAAACAGTCTACTGCAACACTGGGTTCCCTGAGAGGGCCTCAATCAGCACACACACTGCTATGACTGACACTCATTAGGACTAACAGCTGTCTCAGCTAACACACACACACGAGAGAGCAGTTTTTCAGATACAGTTTGCACGTGTTAAAGTAAACACGTTCTTAAACAAGTCATTTATTATTCCAGGTCTAGAAACAGAACAGTAAGACACGATTTCACTGCCTACCTCTGAATATAAATAGACCTCCTCCCACTCATCATTACTGTTAAAGGTTCTGAGGGACTGAGTTATAATATAGTTCTTAGGTAAAGAGCTCGTATAAAGATGAACAACTATGAATGGTTCAAGAGGGACACAGACTTTGTTCACACGCGGATAGTTTGAGTAATTTTCAATTTTGGCCAATTTTTGAACATTTAACAGAGTACTAAAGCTACAAAGTTATAAGCAGCCATGTTTTTAGAGCACTTCACATCATGGGTGAGCTTTATGTGGTAGTTCTGACTACAATGAACTGCAGCTGTTGCTCAATGGTTGACTTAGCTCAAAAAACGAACCCTTTTTGTCTTAGAAAAAGGCGAGCGAGAGAGAGCGAGGGTGTGAGCGAGGGAGTGATTCAGGCGAGTGGAGGAGGTATCAGTTGACTTGCTTGAGATGCTGTGAACGTAGAGAGAGGAAGGAGAAGGTAATTGCCTTAGCACTAACGGGCCACGACAGACAGCCGACACACACACACACACACACACACACACACACAGTGAGTGGCTGGCTGTGTGCTTGTGCTAATCTCATTACAGTGATTGTCTATGAGAGAGAATGAAAGTGGGGATCTGTAGGAATTATACATGTTGGGGTCGAACATAATGAGCACCATGTAATCCCCAGCAATCAAAGGCTGCCAGGAGCAGCCTGCCTGTACTACACCACTTTGCATTAACGAGACTGACGACAGGAGTCACATTCAAATGGTTTGAGAGTAAGAGGGGGGGGGGTGGAGGGTTTGGGGGGAGCTGACAGTCCACGTTTTCAAATGAGCCACTCAAATTGAGCCTTTAACAGCATTGGAACGAGAGGGGCCAAATTACACAGAGCGAGGATGAGCGAGGGATTAACAGGGAAAAGGAGTGATAAATGGAGAGAGCTGAAGGAGGAAGAGAGTCTCAGAAGGTGGTGAAAGTGGTGAAGATGAAGTGCTCAATAATAAATGATCAAGAGGCAAGTGGAGGATTTTGCCTAAAGCCAGTCGGGCCCAGGAAATTAATGTGACATGTTTTTAAAAAGAAATAAAAACATAAAAACACTGAAAATGGTAGGAGAATGCTTTAGAGTGGTGATGTAGCGACTGCTCTGTGTGTGAAATAAGATGTTGCACTGCCATCTTGTGGAGGAATTAGCTCCAACCTTACAACTGCTTCTGTTTTAGTGAATATTATGTATAGTATAGCCACTGAAATAACAATACGACATCACGTGTGACGTTAAGCACCTAAATTACTTGTAGGGGACTGTGTGTGTAACTCACTCGGTGTGTCCCTGAAACACGTTAACAGAGTGGATGGAGGGGTCTCTGAAGTCCCACAGACGGAAGGTGGTGTCTCTGGACGAGGTGACCACCAGACGCTGGCTTGGATGGGTACAGCAGTGGGTCAGCTCCTGGTCGTGGCCTGGACACACACACAGTATTAAAGATTTGGGTCCGTGTGAAACTGTACTTAACATGACAGTGTTATGATATGAGGGCAAGGTTAGTGTTAGGGCATAGACAAATACACCATTCCAGGATACACTTCAACAATTAATTCCCACAGGGGGCAGCAGCAACTTTGTCCAGGTGCTGAACCTGGTTGATACGCATATCAGGTGCTGATAATTAAGGTGATCGTCATTCAGGGTCTCAGCTTGCAAACCATGAGGCTTCTGGTTTGTTTGGTGTCCATGAGACCTTCGTTTGGTTTTGAATCTTTAGGTTGTATTTACTTGTATAACATTTTATTTAATTTCTATTGACAGAGGGGTAAAAATAACCCTCTGTTCCACACACACTCAATCATAAAATTAAACAAACGAGAAAATAGCAGGTTTCTAAGACTTTAACCTCACACCACGTTTTGTAGCCTAGGGTCCGGGAAAAATGTGTCCTTTTCTAAAAGCATTTCATGAAATTTGACATTTAGCAGAATCTTTTTTAATACCGCACAAATGATCAAAATGACAGCCTACTTTGACACTGACAAACAGAATCTGAGATCAATAAAAACAACCTTGTCTTGAATCTATCAATAGCCCAGCCTAGGTGTGTGGAGACACACATATTGTACAATATGAGGAGGATATTATGGTCCTAAAAAAGCTTTCCAGTTTCACTAACTCACCCAATGATGTACAGCTCACACACCGGAGATGGCAGGTGCGCTCATGCCAAAAGCATCTCTCTTGTTTTACTTTGTAAAACAACGCCGTCCACTCAATAGGCCTATTTGGAAGTTGATTGAATATTTTGGTAGCCTCTACAGATAGATTAGAGTCTTCTCTTTTCAGCAGGAGCCATTTGCTTTCCAACCTGTGTTTTCCCGCGATTGTATTTGAAATATTGTGAAAGTCCTGTTTTGGCTGCATGCTGTTAACTGACAGATTTGCCGCACATTCTGGACTGTGATTGGGCTACACATAATCCACAGCTAGGCAATAATAAAACATTTCAAAAGCCATTGATCCTCTGTGGCTAAATTATAGGCCTTCTTCTGGTGTAGAGTACTGAATGATTTCATTTATTTCTGAACAGACAGCAGTAATTCTATAACGTTGGCAAATGCTTTTCAATTCATCATGGGTGCTGCAACACCCTTCCCGCGGCTATTATTCTATAAGGAAATAAATGATGAATTGCAACGCAGGAGAGACAATAGTTGCAGGCTCATGTAAATCTGAGCAGAGGGAGAGATATACAGTACCAGTCAAAAGTTTGGACAGTGATTCAAGGGTTTTTCTTTATTTCGACAATTTCCTACATTATAGAATAATAGTGAAGACATCACAACTATGAAATAACATATATGGAATCATGTAGTAACCAAAAAAAAAGTGTTAAACAAATCAATATTTTATATTTGAAATTCTTCAAAGTAGCCACCCTTTGCCTTGATGGCAGCTTTGCACAGCTTTGGAATTTCTTTCCATCTTAATGTGTTTGAGCCAATCAGTTGTGTTGTGACAAGGTAGGGGTGGTATACAGAAGATAGCCCTATTTGGTAAAAGACCAAGTCCATATTATGGCAAGAACAGTCCATCATTACATGAAGATCAGTCAATCCGGAAAAGGTCAACTTTGAAAGTTTCTTCAAGTGCAGGCGCAAAAACAATCAAGCGCTATGATGAAACTGGCACTCATGAGGACCGCGACAGGAAAGGAAGACCCTGAGTTACCTCTGCTGCAGAGGATAAGTTCATTAGAATTACCAGTCTCAGAAATTTCAGCCCAAATAAATGCTTCACAGAGTTCAAGTAACAGACATCTCAACATCAACTGTCCAACTGTGTGAATCAGGCCTTCATAGTCGAATTGATGCAAAGAAACCACTACTAAACGACGCCATATATATAAAAAAAAATAATAATATACACTGCTCAAAAAAATAAAGGGAACACTTAAACAACACAGTGTAACTCCAAGTCAATCACACTTCTGTGAAATCAAACTGTCCACTTAGGAAGCAACACTGATTGACAATAAATTTCACATGCTGTTGTGCAAATGGAATAGACAAAAGGTGGAAATTATAGGTGTGCTGTCAAACTGCCTGGGAGCTCCTCAGTGGTGAAACTCCTCCTCCTTCAATCAGTGGTGAACCAGGTGGAACAAATCTTCCAGGCAATCTGGGCGTGCCAGCACCTGGCTCTGCTGTTGTCTTTAGAACGCAGTGAAAGGAGCATTTATAAAACCACAAGACCAAGGAAACTTCATCTATGTGATCAAGGTGACTGTGCAAGTCCAAGCCCTCCACAAAACTGTGAAAGACAGCCGGTAAGCGCCATATTGGCCATGTTTTGTTAGACTGACTTAAGCAGTGCACTGCTAATGATACTCTGGAAAACACAGACTTAACTTTTAACTTTGATAGGACTTTTGCAGTGGTATTTATAACTTAATGTTGTTTGTGGGGTATAAAGTAAGAAGAGCCAAATTCATTGTTGATAGAACTTGTTTGAAATGGTTAAAAGTAATTTAAACTTTGTAGAAATCTTAGTAAACCAAGTTCTTAATTCAGTAACAAATGTATAGTCTGGAAAATCTTTGGCTAAAAGATGTAGGATTTGTCTGCTTAACTGCTGATTAGAAAATAAGTGTGTTTTTTTGCTACTAGAGGTATTTTGAATGTGTTTGGCTAAAATGCAAATTTGGATAAAAGTGTACTGATTCTGCTCATTTGATTAAAAATGGTGGGTTTCTATTTTGGGAAACATTTGCTTAACAGTGGAAACCTTGTATTTGATAATGGCAGAAATGTGTTTCTGAGGTGAATGTGGATAATTTTGTGTATTTAATTAGGCTGTCAACTCAAATAATCACTTGTATTTGTCATCTCTTGAGGTTTTTCACCTGTTTACTGCCAACCAAAGAATGGTAAATAAAAGACAAACAACTGATTCTATGGCTGTTTATTGAGTGAAATCCAGTTAAAATCTTCACGTGGAGGGATTGTCCTTTTCAAGTGGGGAATTGCACAAGAAAGAGGTCAACTTGACAATAGGCAATTAGCAAGACACCCCAAACAAGAGTGATTCTGCAGGTGGTGACCACAGACCACTTCTCAGTTCCTATGCTTCCTGGCTGATGTTTTGGTCACTTTTGAATGCTGGCGGTGCTCTCACTCTAGTGGTAGCATGAGACGGAGTCTACAACCCACACAAGTGGCTCAGGTAGTGCAGTTCATCCAGGATGGCACATCAATGCGAACTGTGGCAAAAAGGTTTACTGTGTCTGTCAGCGTAGTGTCCAGAGCATGCAGGCGCTACCAGGAGACAGGCCAGTACATCAGGAGACGTGGAGGAGGCCGTAGGAGGGCAACAACCCAGCAGCAGGACCGCTACCTCCACCTTTGTGCAAGGAGGTGCACTGCCAGCGCCCTGCAAAATGACCTCCAGCAGGCCACAAATGTGCATGTGTCTGCTCAAACGGTCAGAAACAGACTTCATGAGGGTGGTATGAGGGCCCGACGTCCACAGGTGGGGGTTGTGCTTACAGCCCAACACCGTGCACGACGTTTGGCATTTGCCAGAGAACACCAAGTTTGGCAAATTCGCCACTGGCGCCCTGTGCTCTTCACAGATGAAAGCAGGTTCACACTGAGCACATGAGCACCTGTGACAGACGTGACAGAGTCTGGAGACGCCATGGAGAACGTTCTGCTGCCTGCAACATCCTCCAGCATGACCGGTTTGGCGATGGGTCAGTCATGGTGTGGGGTGGCATTTCTTTGTGGGGCCGCACAGCCCTCCATGTGCTCGCCAGAGGTAGCCTGACTGCCATTAGGTACCGAGATGAGATCCTCAGACCCCTTGTGAGACCATATGCTGACACATGCACATTTGTGGCCTGCTGGAGGTCATTTTGCAGGGCGCTGGTAGTGCTCCTCCTTGCACAAAGGCGGAGGTAGCGGTCCTGCTGCTGGGTTGTTGCCCTCCTACGGCCTCCTCCATGTCTCCTGATGTACTGGCCTGTCTCCTGGTAGCGCCTCCATGCTCTGGACACTACGCTGACAGACACAGCAAACCTTTTTGCCACAGCTCGCATTGATGTGCCATCCTGGATGAACTGCACTACCTGAGCCACTTGTGTGGGTTGTAGACTCCGTCTCATGCTACCACTAGAGTGAGAGCACCGCCAGCATTCAAAAGTGACCAAAACATCAGCCAGGAAGCATAGGAACTGAGAAGTGGTCTGTGGTCACCACCTGCAGAATCACTCCTGTTTTGGGGGGTGTCTTGCTAATTGCCTAGAATTTCCACCTTTTGTCTATTCCATTTGCACAACAGCATGTGAAATTTATTGTCAATCAGTGTTGCTTCCTAAGTGGACAGTTTAATTTCACAGAAGTGTGATTGACTTGGAGTTACATTGTGTTGTTTAAGTGTTCCCTTTATTTTTTTGAGCAGTATATATATATATATATATATATATATATATATATAATTTTTTTTAAACTTGAATGAATAGGTGTGTCCAAACTTTTGACTGGTACTGTAATATAAAGTGAATGTCATTCTAGTTCTGTAAGAGATGCAGGCACGCTTCTCTCTCTCTCCCCACAGCAACGACCACGTGTTGGTCTCTAGGCTACAACGATAAACCCGGGTCGTCCAACCAAAATCAATTCTTAGAAAACTGAAATCAACTCTGATCGCTTTTATTCAAAATGTTACTTTGCAAACAGTGAAAAAACATGTCATGAGAAGTAGGCCTACGGGATCCTGGAACAATCCAAAACTCAAGAGGTGCCGGATCCAAATTAAGCACAGACCCCCCTTAACCTCCCACAGGAGGTACCCTCCCATCGACAGGTAAACATTTTATTGGCTGCCGTGAGGCCAGCCAGCCATAATCGCTTTTCTTGCAAAGAGAGATCCAATTTGGAGGAGTCACTGAAGAGTATAATCTGCATGGAACATGTTTAGAGTGCATTGTGGAGAGCATATTGGAGACAAGTCTCCAAAATTGGGATACCTCAGGGCACTCCCAGACCATATGAATGAAGGTACCAGGAGCATCCTGAGGGCATAGAGAGCATTTCAGTGTTGGATGTATTTTCATTTGGAACAGCCTGCACGGGTCAGATAAGATCTTAAGACAAAATGTAAGTGGTTGTTCTGTTGATGAGGATTTCTAGAAGGAAATCGATTACAATTTGCCAGTTAATTTCAGTGACTTAAGGTGAGAAGTCTTTCTTCCATAGTGGTCAATTGACAGGGGCTTCTGAGATGCTTCTCAGAAACCAGTGCCCTGGGTTTAGGCCAGATCCCAACATTTTTCCGGAGAGGGTGAATTGGTAGTGTTTCGCATGGCAGAGCAAAGTTGTAAATAAAATAACGATTTTCCCGGTAAATTAAAAGTTGTTTGTAAATTCTAAAATGCACAGAGCCCTCCCTCATCAAGAACATATGCACAGAGCCCTCCCTCATCAAGAACATTACCTTGATGTGTACACCCTTGTCACTCCAGTGGTGGAAGGATATAGGGCAGCCCCCCAA
This sequence comes from Salvelinus fontinalis, assembly GCF_029448725.1. Classification (NCBI taxonomy): domain Eukaryota; kingdom Metazoa; phylum Chordata; class Actinopteri; order Salmoniformes; family Salmonidae; genus Salvelinus; species Salvelinus fontinalis. The sequence goes on from NC_074689.1 coordinate 14,440,421, forward strand.
ACAGATGTCGGAATTGTGGAACAAAGGAGAGTGATTGTACCAATTGGTTTTGGATAATTCTTCGACGGTGCGACACACAGAGGCCTGTGTTATTAAGGGGACAAATTTTGCTTTGAAGTATCTCAAGGAGACGTTGGAGTGGACCAGATCCTGCAACCAGTGTGAATGTACTAGGTAGGTTGTCCTCTATGGGATGCCAAGCCACCTTAGCATCTGGATCAAACCATGTGGAAAGAGGACGGAGAACAAATGACCAGAAATTAAAAATTGGAAGGCATTGGCCACCTGCCCTCTTTTTCCTTGACAGAGTATGTCGTTTAATGCAATGGAGGCATGTTTTAGAGACTGAGGAATAAAATGTATTCCAATATCCAGTCGGTGGTGCCAGAGGGAGCATTGAGCTCAAAAGGTTAAAGCGTGTTCATCTTGATAATAGAGATCCGTGATTTTAATTAATCTGGAAATGTTGATCTTTCCAGATCTGACAGCACGTCTTTGAGAATCTTGTTGTAATTATGAATTGGACTGTGGGGTGGACATCAACTCCCAGGTATCTAAACTGTTTAACTCCAGGGATACCAAGTGTTTCCATCAGGTAGAAGATTTACCAGCCACTCAAGATTTTTTTACCAGCCCAAATATAATTTTTACACTACAAACAAAAACACATGAGCATGGTTTGTAATGTTTCTAAAACAAAATGTATTACTAGTAAGAAGTCATGTGGTATATTGTTTAACTTAATTTTGACCAATATTACATAGACAAATTCACCTGCCCCTTTAATGGTTGGCGAGAGGTTATTGTGGTAGTGCGACTTGAGTCATGTTTGTGCCTGTGAGATTGCTCTTACAAAGAAAGATTTCAGTTTTTAAACCGCAGTAAAAGTGCAATGACTACAGTCGAATGGTATTTTGGAGAATAACTGCAGTACAATGCAGTTGAACTGTGGTTACTGCACTGAACATTGTTGTTTTGGACGCAGTAGTTGCAGCAAACTGCAGTTATACTGCACTCTGACTGCAATCTTTTTTCGTCATGGTGAGCTAGCTTGTGAACAAAACAATGCAAATAGCCAAGAGACACAAGGACAAAGTCTCACTTCAGTAGACTTTCATTTAAAGGAAATTAAACCAACGTTTATGCTTGTGCGCAGCGCTTCTAAAAATGTACATGGGCACAGCCCCTAGCCAGGCAGGGTCAAAGTGCAAGGTGGAATAAGCTCTATAGATTCGTAGTCCTTTGATTTTGTACCATTAATTTACCAGCTATGAAACAAAACGTCAGAAATACTTTGAAAACAGCTACTGCAGCATTTATTTGACTATAAATGTAATCATATTTCTATTCACAACCCCTAAGAAAAGAGATTGCTTCATTATAATGCACTTTGACTGCAATAAGGCCCGAGGAGGTGTGGTATATGGCCAACGTACCACGGCTAAGGGCTGTTCTTATGCACAACAGAGTGCCTGGATACAGCCCTTAGCCGTGGTATATTGGCCATATACCACAAACCCGAGGTGCCTTATTGCTATTAAAAACTGGTTACCAACGTAATTAGAGTAGTAAATTGAAATGTTTTGTCATACCAGTGGTATACTGTCTGATATCACAACTGTCAGCCAATCAACATTCAGGGCTCGAACCACCCAGTTTATAACTGCAGTTAGAGTGCAGTACGCAACTACTGCGTCCAAAATAATACCTTTTTATTTTATTACTGCGACCAAAACACCACAGTCGCCTGCAGTTACTGCAATTTCAAAACTGCAATCTTTTTTTGTTAGGGAAACAAGAGTGAAATGCTCGCACTGTGGAGCACTGACCACCCGCCAACGTGGCTGGTGAAATATACATTTTACCCGCCAACGCCAAAATATACCCACATTTGGCAGGTGGCGAGTGTTCATTTTAGGCACTGGTTGCTATTGAATAATCTCCCATATTAAATATAGGTAAAAGGTCAGACTTGACTCAGTAGACTTTATAGTAGTTCTCCTTTTTATATATATTTAATTTTTGTCCCCATCTGAACATGACCTCTCGTCCAAGTGGATCGTTAAGACAGAGCTTCCCCTGAACTTGGCAAGTTGTTGTCTCCTGGGCACATAACACTGTCCTCAGATGCAGATTTTTCACAAATTTACCCATTCATTCAGGTTACAGACCATGTAACTAGGCCAAGGACCCCTAGACTTCGGAAGTGCAACAATATTGGCAGGCTAGTTTATTGGTTTTCGTAAACAACAGCCAGGGGCTCGCTCAGCACAGGTTTGAATGTATTTTTTACATTGTAGCGTTGCCCATCACAGCATGCAGGGAGAGGAGATTGCAATGAAGAGAACCATTGATAATACATATGCAGATGGGCTATACTTAAATTCCCCTACACTCCTATAGTTGGGATGTGTCCGTCCTCTGTGCCTACCTGTCAGTGTGTGGACCAGCTCTGAGGTCTCCACCTCATATAGGTTGGCAGCCCGGTCCCAGGAAGCAGTGACCACCTGCTTGCCCCCTACCAGCCAGTCTGCAGCGATGACCACCCCTTGGTGGCTCTTCAAGGTGGTGGTGGCAACGCGGATGGTGGGGACCTCACTGCACGGACCCTCCCCGTCCCCGTCACCATCCTCCCTGTCTGAGAAGTCCAGCTCGTCGTCACACAGTGCCTAGGGCAGTGGGGGAAGAGAGAGGAACAGAGTTTCTTTACATGGCCCTTATCTTAAAATGTATCTCCTTTTCATTCATTATTTAGGAATAACTATGAGTGAGTTAGAGGTATGTGAGAGAGAGAGGTGTATGAGTAAATGTCCACATGAGAGAAAGGTGCTTATATGAGAGATATGATGAAGGGTGGTGAATGAATCAGTGAGTGAGTGAGTGAGTGAGTGAGTAAGTGAGTGAGTGAGTAGGGCTGTGAGTAGAAGACAGGGGATGAGACTCACGCTGATATCTGCTAGAGGCGGGATGACGGGCAGTTGCACCATGTAGCGCCAGATGTGAGCCGTCTGGTCCCCAGACGCTGAGGAAACACGAACACACACACAAACATGAATAAACACAGATGGACTGAGAAGCGTCACTTTAGCAAACACACCACCACACACACACAGGCAGTCATCGATCACATCTCATAGTTCTAACGATGTGCCAACTCACAGCTACCATTGCAAACACACACAGAGAGAACAGAGATTATGAATGGGACGATGAAACACGTCAAAATGGAGGGAAAGATAAGTGAACACTCGCTGATGAGATGTTTCAACACATCCGTACTGAGGTGACGGCACAGTTGAACAATAGTTAAACAACAAGCACAGTTGAACAACAGCTGAACTAACTATAACAGTCATACAATCTACAACAAAGGTTAACACCTGCATGTGGTGGATTCGTGGCATTACCATACATTAGCATACCTGTCAGGGCCATCTGTTCCGTAGGGTGAAACTTGATGGAGTTGACTGATCCGGCATGGCCAGCATATCTAAGCAGACATTTTCCTGTCTCTATACTCCACAGAGCAGCAGAGTGGTCTGTGGGGAACATTGAAAAAAAAGTTAACCTATTTATCCAAAGCTTAATGGCAAAACATTTCCCAGCAAGTTTTTATCTAAAAATACCTCCTGGTACTTCATCAGCACAATTCCAGACCCCAGTCATTAGACAATGATGTCCACCTCTTCATATGTTAACATGTAGCCTAAATGTGTAAGCGTTTCTCTTGTTATTTTTTAAGTTTATCCTTTCAAAAGTAAACATTTTAATTTCAGGTCCACCTTACAGGTGACATATCTGACCTGCTGATGCGGTCCCAAGAACCACAGGTGAGTTCCGTGTGACTGCCAGGTCCCAGATGCCGTCCCGGTGGCCCACATACTCCCTCAAGATCTGACACACAGCTCTGGACGTGGTGGCTTTGAAACTCGACACTATCTACAGAGAGGAGACACCACAATGTTCTCACTCACAAACCACACATAGGTGCTGGATGAGGCGAGTTTCCCCCTTACTACATAAAGCGCTATGAGTACCTCACCTGGTAAAAAGGCGCTGTAAAAGTCCAATCCATTACTGACACACCGGCTCACTACTACCCTGTGAACAGTAACTGTGCCTTATTCATTATTATTTTGGGGCAGCAGGTAGCCTAGCGGTTAGAGCGTTGGGCCAGTAACCGAAAGGTTGCTGGATCGAATCCCTGAGCTGATAAGGTAAAAATATGTTGTTCTGCCCCTGAACAAGGCAGTTAACCCACTGTTCCCCGGTAGGCCGTCATTGTAAAAAAGAATTTGTTCTTAACTGACTTGCCTAGTTAAATAAAGGTTACATTCAGACTCAAAAGCACCATTATTGAACAACCAGTACACAAGAAGAAGCAGAGAAAGATCATTGGAAATAGTGTTTGGGTTACAAATTGTGAGTTTGACATAAACATAAAAGTACAACACTTAACTGTGGAGTTAAATATTGAAACAAGGAAAAGCTTTCAGTCAACACAGATCTGTTCAGTCGTTCAATAAACATTTGCGGGAAAGGAAGTATTCATCTAAACCACAACTTAGTTACAAAAGGGCTTTTGATAGCAGTAAATCATTACACAAGCTCTAATGATCTGAAACAGCTAGAATGTTTACATAGAAGCTTACTCTTACTTCCTCATAATCAACAATGAATGAGCACCAGTGTGTAACACTCTGTAATCGAACATACCTTGCTCGTGGAGGCTTTGTAAGTGGTCATCAGTTTCTGAGAGAGCTGGCTGGTACTGTGACTGGCTGTGTATGCACACGAAGATGAACACATGGTTTGATTGTTAGAGAAACAGGTTAGATTTCATTTTCATAGAGGAAGGAATAAACACCCCTAAACTATAAAAAAAAAATATATATATATTAAAAATACACAATCTATTCAGCACAATCTTGGCTTTACTACTGTGTCAGCCCACATAGTAATACTGTGATGTGATTCAGACTTTATGCAAGGATAACAAAACTGTACCTTGTTAATTTGAATGGTTTAACACTAGGGTAGCACTTACATTTACTACAAGAAAAGCCAGTGAAAATAAACTAGCAAATCAAGTCATCAATTAACAAAATCTAAGCCTATTCCAAATGCAATACAACTTTATTATTCCTCAAGTGAAGACTAAATACTAAACTTCAGGTTAACTGTACCTTTCGCTTTCAGAGCTCCTTTGCTCAGCTCTCCTCCGTCTATGGTTTGTCCTTCGGATACTAGGCGCTCGTTGAGTGTATCAATTTCCCGGCGCACTACAGAATTAGCGCACACACACGGTTATCGGACAACAGAGATGACAGACAGCCACTACAAAACCACAAGGAAGTCAATCAGCTTCCTCAAGATCAGTATTTCACCCCACAAACATAAAACAAACCGGTGGACGAGCGATAGACGACTGTGGTAGCCAATCAGTCCCCGCAATGGGGCAGGTGTTCCTTCCTACAATACCTCCATAACATTATCCATTGATCATTTACTGTCTTTATGTAAATAGGCAACTCATTTTTATCAATAATCATCCATTTTGTGCGTTACATTAAATACACATGACACGCCCTCTTGTTATCACTTACATTCTAAGTTTTCGATGTAGAGATTCTCAAACTCCCGCTCTATCTGGCCAAACAGGTCTAGTAGATTGCTCCGCAAGGATAGGGGCAACTTGGAGTCCTGCAAACAAACGAAAACTGTTCACTTCAACGTCATAAAATAAACAGCAGTTCCGTATGCATTGGATGGAAAAAGGGAAGCAGTTTCATTAAACAACTTCACATTCTGACAGGCGAATATCTATCACATGACAAGCAATTGTTTTCTGTAACTGATGCAAAATAGACACAATTGTAGCACTGACTGTAACTATAGTAAGTAAATTCACTAACACAGATGTCACTACCGTAAAACCAAGTTACAACAGACAGTAGTCCATTACAAGAACACAGCCATAAATGTCTCATTACAAAACAATATTAAACTACCTTTTGTTCTGACTTACCAGTATCTCCATTCTCTACAACTGACAGTTCCCAGTGAACAGTTTGCGTGTACGCAGATTAAAACTATGCAAAGAAAAGTAGGCCACCATGAAAAGTCATACGGTTTTGACAGCTACTGAAACTGCTGCTATCCATATAGTTGAAGTCGGAAGTTTACATACACTTTGGTTGGAGTCATTAAAACTAGTTTTTCAACCACTCCACAAATTTCTTGGGAACAAACTATAGTTTTGGCAAGTCGGTTAGGACATCTACTTTGTGCATGACACAAGTCATTTTTCCAACAATTGTTTACAGACAGATTATTTCACTAATCATTTACGGAATTACAATTCCAGTGGGTCAGAAGTTTACATACACTAAGTTGACTGTGCCTTGAAACAGCTTGGAAAATTCCAGAAAATTATGTCATGGCTTTAGAAGCTTCTGATAGGCTAATTGACATCATTTGAGTCAATTGGAGGTGTACCTGTGGATGTATTTCAAGGCCTACCTTCAAACTCAGTGCCTCTTTGCTTGACATCATGGGAAAATCAAAAGAAATCAGCCAAAAAATTGTAGCCCTCCACAAGTCTGGTTCATCCTTGGGAGAAATTTCCAAACGCCTGAAGGTATCACATTCATCTGTACAAATAACAGTACGCATGTATAAACACCATGGGACCATGCAGCCGTCATACTGCTCAGGAAGGAGACGCATTCTGTCTCCAAGAGATGAACGTACTTTGGTGCGAAAGGTGCAAATCAATCCCAGAACAACAGCAAAGAACCGTGTGAAGATGCTGGAGGAAACAGGACTAAAGTATCTATATCCACAGTACAACGAGTCTTATATCGACATAACCTGAAAAGCTGCTCAGCAAGGAAGAAGCCACTGCTCCAAAACCGCCATAAAAAAGCCAGACTACGGTTTGCAACAGCACATGGGGACAAAGAATGTACTTTTTTGGAGAAATGTCCTCTGGTCTGATGAAAGAAAAATAGAACTGTTTGGCCATAAATACCATCGTTATGTTTGGAGGAAAATGGGGGACGCTTGCAAGCTGAAGAACACCCTCCCAACCGTGAAGCATGGGGGTGACAGCATCATGTTGTGGGGGTGCTTTGCTGCAGGAGGGACTGGTGCACTTCACAAAATGGATGGTATCATGAGGAAGGGAAATTATGTGGATATATTGAAGCAACATCTCAAGACATCAGTCAGGAAGTTAAAGCTTGATCGCAAATGGGTCTTCCAAATGAACAATGACCACAAGCATACTTCCAAAGTTGTGGCAAAATGGCTTAAGTACAACAAAGTCAAGGTATTGGAGCGGCCATCACAAAGCAGTGACCTCAATCCGATAGAAAACTTGTGGGTAGAACTGAAAAAGCGTGTGTGAGCAAGGAGGCCTACAAACCTGACTCAGTTACACCAGCTCTGTCAGGAGGAATGGGCCAAAATTCACCCAACTTATTGTGAGAAGCTTGTGGAAGGCTACCCAAAATGTTCAATTTAAAGGCAATGCTACCAAATACTAATTGAGTGTATGTAAACTTCTGACCCACTGGGAATGTGATGAAAGAAGTAAAAGCTGAAATAAATCATTCTCTACTATTATTCTGACATTTCACATTCTTAAAATAAAAGTGGTGAAACTAACTGACCTAAGACAGGGAATTTTTACTATGATTAAATGTCAAGAATTGGGAAAAATGTGTTTACATGTATTTGGCTAAGGTGTATGTCAACTTCCGACTTCCACTGTAGCTTAGTCACTAAACTGTAACATGACATGAGGAAACCAAATAGCCTATCTCTCAGGTCTTTAAATTGACACAAACCCACACACAAAGATGTTCAAGACCACGAGAGTCAGTGAGAATGAGGTTAACCACTCTCTCGCCATTCAGTCAACGGCACATGTAAACAACCTATGTATACATTTTTTTTTTAAAGGCAATTTGCAGCAAACAGTCAGCCCCTTAAGTCTTTCAAAGCTGCTCAATCATGTGCATAAAGATTTCCTTGGTTAGTGCGTGAAAGGATATGAGGGCCTAACCTCTAGTGTAGCAGTAGATTCTGCCAAGATGCCACCAACCGAGAGGGCAACCTCGCTTCTAGTTCTTAGAAAACTTTGCAGTATGTTGTTTTTCATGTATTATTTCTTACATTGTTAGCCCAGAAGATGTTATGTGCTATTACATACAGCCGGGAAGAACTATTAGATATCAGAGCGGCGGTAACTCAGCACTATGCTGCTCTGACATTGCTTGTCTAAATATTCCTTTACTTAGATTTGTGTTTATTGGATATATGTTGTGAAATTGTTAGATATTACTTGTTAGATATTGCTGCACTGTCGGAACTAGAAGCACAAGCACTTACATCTGCTAAACACATGTATGTGACCCAAATATTTTTATTTGATTTGATACATTGGCTGGCGGATGGATACAGTCAACAATGAGCCAACAGGTACTGGAGATGGAGAGAGAGCCTTGATGAAAAGAATACTCATACCTGCACAAGCGGACGTCATTAAAACTTGATGAGACAACAGCAGCATGTGGTACAGTTACTATATGCTCAGAGCAAATAGAATGGATAGACAGGCCAATGACAGGCTATAGAGGGACTGTCTAGAGAACCGATGCCAGTCACCTGAAAACAACATCACCTCAGTATACTTAGGTCTAGGTTATGCTTATTCGTCATGACTACTCACACGTGAGGCTAGCCTACACAATTTATTAACAACGCCCAAAACACTGAGAGGACAAATTCTAACGTAATTTCAGTTTCTGTACTGTACTGCTGTCCTCTTCCTTTTTATTGGTATAATGATAAGATGGTCTTGATCAAACAGTACGCCTAGGATGTATTATCTCACTGACTGAGGTAGCAAACACTGTGTTTGCATCAGGGATGGTGCCTGACTGTCTGTCTCATCAAAAAGCTCTTAGTCTTGCTGTTAGAGACAAATCGACTGTGTCCGAGTATTTTTGAATTCCAAATAGACCTTACATGTGAGACACTATCTGATTGATCGTGGAGGTATGGTTAATCACTAACTTATTTGACTTAAATATTAAGCCAGGAATTGTAAATAGAGATAGGCTAATTCACTTATTTAATGTATTGAGTCAATAATTTAACATTGATGTATTTTCAGTAACTCTGGCAGACAATGTCTTTGTACTCTTCTCTGAAGGAATATTTTCATCTTAGGTTTCTTTTTAATAGGCTACTACCATGGCTAACAACACACACATTTGATTAACTAGCCTACACACATACTGTGTACACACTTGACTAACTACACACGTTTCCATTAAAAAAAATAAAAATAAAAATAGGCTAAATATACACCTATGTTCACCTCGGTCCCCAAGAAACATGATGCACAGTACCAGTCAAAAGTTTGGACACACATACTCATTTAAGGGTTCTTCTTAATTTGTACTATTTTCTAAGCTGTCATCAAGGCAAAGGGTGGCTACTTTGAAGAATCTCAAATATATATATATTTGTTTCACACTTTTTTGGTTACTACATGATTCCATAGGTGTTATTTCATAGTGTTGATGTCTTCACTATTATTCTACAATGTAGAAAATAGTAAAAATAAAAACCCCAGAATGAGTAGGTGTGTTCAAACTTTTGACTGGTACTGTATGTCTACACTTTCTCTGAGAAAGTACATCTCACTTAAAGCATGTTACAACACCAGGTAGAAAGCAAGTCGCAAAAACCATCAGATACTGTCCTCACTCCCTGGTAATATCACACAAACAAACCTCCCATCAACAACAGGTTGACAATTGACATGATAATCACCATGGCTATTTTAATCTGCTGTTTCCAGCTACAATAGTCATTTACAACATCAACAATATCCACACCGTACCTCCGATCAATTTGCTGACATTTAAATGGACAAAAAAGTTGCTTTTCTTTCAAAAACAAGGACATTTCTAAGTGACCCCAAACTTTTGAATGGCAGTAACACTTTTGGCTATTTTAAATTTTTACTGTAATGGTTTCAATTTCAGTAGTACATCACTAAATCTTAACAGCTAACAGATACAAACCAACTGCTTTTTAAAACGTTCATATGCTTTAGAGAAAGAGAGATAGAGCATATGTGTATTAAGTTACCATGTCTACTGTTTACTTTGTGTGTGTTTACTGCAGTAGTCAGCTCGCTCACCTGTCCGTCCAGCATCTCTCTCTGCATGCCTGTCACTGTGCGCTGCTCCTGGTCAGTGCTGTTGCTGCGCCGAATGGACAGGCTGTGGGACTTGCGCTTCTGCTTGGTGTGACGGGCGGCGGCACTGCTTCCACTCTCTACAGGCATCCCTCCTCTGTGACGTCCTCCGGTTCACTTCCTACCTGAGGCTGAGCAAACACAACCCATGATTCAACCCTGGCTGTCAGGTTTCAAATTACTGCTCTCTGCTGGCGCCTGGAGAATGGCTGTCCTAAATGGAACCCTATTCCCTATATAGTGCACTACTTTCAACCATAGACCCCTATATAGTGCACTACTTTTGACCAGAGTCCTACAGGCCATGGTCAAAAGTAGTGCACTATAAAGGGAATAGGGTTCCATTTGAGACTAAGCCAGAGGCTTTATTGTTCTTATCATACCACTGCTGTTAAATACACTTCCCTTGTAGTGTAGCTACAGGATAGTAAGCATTCACTCTATCTAGGCAAGTTATCAGGACAATGAGAATGAGTAAATTGTCCATAGACTAGAGCAGTAGACATTCAACATGATCATGCAAAAGATTTGAGCATTTCAAAAGCCAAAGAAAGCACGACTAGTCCCAAATTGCATTTTATTCCCTAGTATAAAATACCCTACTTTAGACCAAAACCATGTGCTCTTGTCAAAAGTAGTGCACTATATAGATATGGAATAGGGTGATATTATGGACACAACCTGGGACATGGAAATAAGGATGCATACCATTAGTGAGAAGCAGCATGACAAGTACATCGTTGCATCCTAAACTGGCAGGTAATGAAGGTGATCACAATGATGTGGGTGGCCAGTAGCCTAGTCTCCACAGTTGATGGAGAAAGCCTTCAAAGACACCACTGGCTAGACAGACAGATGGAAAAACAAGATGTCAATAAACGGGCAAACGAGTGATCTGGAGAGCAATTTGCTTATAAATCTGACTTCCACACTCGGATTCGAAAGAGACAAGACAGCAATGAGAACACAACAAATGTAAAACAACGTATTGATAGAGATGACGCTGCATCGGTTGTTTGATTTTGAGTTGCTTTACTGTTAGCTGTTAGCTATGTGAATTAGTTAGCTATGAGAGAACCAGTCAATTAGCTACCAATGGCATGTAACTAGCTTGTTAGAACCCGCAAACTAGCAGGCTAATAATGTTTGCATGCGACCTGTTATAGTCATGCAAACAGGCCTTCATGCAGTAGCTATGGTTAGCAAGGCTGCCGTATATATTAAGGCCATACTACCGGTACCTAACTAACGTTAGTTGGAGTACATACTCAGATGGAGAACGCAGCTAGCTAGCCTCGATTTCCAACTACGCTACTAGCTAGCTAACCATCTACAAAGCTAACTAACTGGCTCTGAAAAGTCGTTTTTTCAACACAGTAGTACTCTAACTAAGCTACTTACTTTATAAAGGTAACTACGCAAGTGTCTTTTGAAGGTCGTAGAAAAATAAAGGGAGAGAGCACGTATATTTCCAGAAAATTGACTCTCGGGTTTATGATACGAGTCGGCTCATCACCGCTCATGAATCAAGCGTCATGGGACACAAGCAACGCGAGGCTTTGGTGGACGAGAAAGGCAATCAAGGAATTGTCAAAAAGTTACGTATTTGATTTGACAGTCGTAGAGATATCTCAGTTAGGGGACACAGACAAATCTCTAATCTATTGTGAGTAGCTAAAACGTTGCAAATTAAAACGTTTGACTGTTTTAGCAGGTGTTTTAGCTGGTGTAGCTTTCATAAAACTGAGTAGGAGAGATGCCGCAAGTGCTGCTATGTCATGTGATAAGGCATACGTTTCCCATCACTAGCCAATACGAGTGCTGCTATGTCATGTGATAAGGCATACGTTTCCCATCACTAGCCAATACGATTCGCGTTTCTGTAAGAACCAATGATCAACTCAAACGTCAGCGATGAGCAAATTTACAAGGAGACTTACCAATGTGTGTACTGATAATCGTCGGAAACAGAATGTAAGTAAAACATAATTTCTAGGGCTGAAACTGCATTGCGCATTTATAAGGAGTTGTGCTTTCTTATCAGCGGTTGTGTAGACCGTATTCTACGTGGATAGGTCGTTGTCCAAGGTTTAATTCCACTTGAAAGCGGGAGGTGGTTCGATGGCGTGTTGGCGACCCCATCCTATCTGATTGGTCTTCGTTTTTGGTCTGGCGATGGTGCGCGGCTTGTGGGCGGTGCTTCGGGTGGTGTCCAGTGAGGGACGTGCTTTGTTAAAGCCAAATATACCTGTTTCTGGAGGACTAGGCATTACAAGAAATCCTATATTTCATTCCAGGTCTGTCTCTTTGAGGAATATATCAAGGTATGTATTGGCTTTTTACTTACATGTATGCATTTGTTTACTCTTTTGCTATTGTCTGCAGCAGCAAACGCATCGTTTCTCGTGTCTGTGTATTGTGCTTCCGTTAAACGTTTACATGCGCCTCTTCTATTAATAGCCTACATAGGCATGTATTTAGAGCCTTCTTGCCTCATATTACTGTACTTGAATTCAACTATATCTTCAAATATTCTACTGTCTAAATATAATGTTATATGCACCAATAACCAATTCATTCCAATGTAGGTCGGAAACCTGTACTGCTATATGCGCCCATCCGCTAATCAAATTGTTGTTCTGCTCAGCAGTGAGGTGAGAAAGCTGCGAGGGTCTGCTGTCGGGATGCCTGAAGTAAATACAGATAACCTGGACGAGAAGCAGGTCCAGCTGCTGGCAGAGATGTGTATCCTTATTGACGAGAACGACCAGAAGACTGGAGCAGACAGCAAAAAGAACTGCCACCTCAACTCTAATATTGACAAAGGTAGAGTGACAGCCCTATGGTTATGTGTCCGATTATTGCTGATATATACCCCACGTGTCTCTCAAGTTGGTCAACATTGTTGCAACTCACATTGACATGGAGTAATTATGGAGGATAAAATAAACAACCGCATTACAGGTCCTGCCCTAATTTCTGTGCTCTCTGTCACCATGGGGCCGCATGGCAAATTGCCCCAAAACGCAGTGATCAAGAGCCAGTCCGCCCTTCTCAAAGCTCTATACGTCTATAATAATAATAATGCTGTCTAACTTAAGTTTTATGCCTTGTATGTGAGTTCAATCATTCGCCTCACCTTGATCTTAGTCAGTGAAATTCATAATACTTGATTGCACATTGTTTAACTCTAATATTAAAGTGTAGTCAGATATGAAATGTAGATAATTTAACCCACTATAACAGTTTCTCTATATACTACACACATGAAAGCTGTGTTGCAAAGCCATGCAGCTCACAGTCATGTTGAATGGTAACTAATCAGATCATTTCTTCTGCTCCAGGCTTATTGCATCGTGCATTCAGCGTCTTCCTGTTCAACAGTGAAGACAAGCTGCTCTTACAACAGAGATCTGATGCTAAGATCACTTTTCCAGGTCAGTAAACCACCCGCTGACTCTTAATCACTAATGTAACTTTTGTGTGCATCCATAGCTATAGTCATCAGATCAGTAGTGGAATAATGAATGTTTCCCTCCCTGTTTCTGTTCAGGGTGTTATACCAACACATGCTGCAGTCACCCCTTACACACATCCAGTGAGCTGGAGGAGCTAGAGGCCATCGGGGTGAGGAGAGCTGCATCAAGACGACTGGAAGCCGAGCTGGGAATTCCCATGGATCAGGTACAGCTTTCATAGGTTATTCCCAGGTTATTACAATGTACTAACCATTTCATCATGTCATTTCTTAGTAAATATCTAGTAATTTGTGCACAGTAAATTAAAGTGCAACTGGCTTTATTTTATGAAGTATATAGTATTGAGACGGTGTTTGAGAGCTTTGAGATATGTAAGGTGTAGCTACTGTATGTTTGATAATAGTTGCCCTTTGTTCTGATCATGTCCAATGGTTCACCCTCAGGTTCCACCAGAGGAGATGACCTATTTGACCCGTATCCACTACAAGGCCCAGTCAGACGGTGTGTGGGGGGAACATGAGATCGACTACATCCTCTTCATGCAGAAAGACATAGAGGTGAACCCAGACCCCAATGAGATCAAGACCCACTGTTATGTCACCAAAGAGGAGCTGAAAGAGATGCTGAAGAAGGCCAAGAACAACGAGTTACTGATCACGCCCTGGTTCAGCCTCATCGCAGAGACCTTCCTCTTCCAGTGGTGGGACAACCTGCAGAACCTCAAACAGTTCATGGATCATGACAAAATACACAGGATGTGATTCTGCGTAGGATGTGAATCTTTGGTTACCACCCAAAGTGGCACTCTATTCCCTAGGGGCCCTGGTAAAAAGCAGTACACTACATAGGGAATAAGGTACCATTTGGGATGTAGACATTGTTTGTGTAGGGTTTACATGGAAAGCTGCTATGAGGGATGTAGGGTACTTTAGTCTTACTAGAGTTTGAGAGTTGATACTTTTTTTTTTTTGATTTCTGTAAATTGAATAGAAAGAACGTGGTAGGAATGAAAATCAAATGGAATTGACCCAGTTTAAAAAAGGAATGATTGAGGCTGTATTAAGGTATGATTTTTGTATAGCTTGTACTGTATAGCATTTTTTTTATGTAGTAGCTATACAAGTGCCTGACTCACTTAGGCTAAGGTTGTTATGAATGTTGTTTTTAGCGATCTGGCACTGTTTCCCATTTCCCATTGTAATGTAAATGTATTATATGAATAAGCAAAAATTTTGTTGCGTTTGACTTCAATAAAATATCTAATTAGGGAATCAAATAATTTTACAAGTAATAGAATTGTCCAGTAAATATTTTCTTAAATAGAGCCAGATACCTCTGACAATGCACTTCACACCATTGAACAGTAGGTGGCAGTAAACACCCACGTTAGTTTCAAAGGCTCATTTAGTGTGTTTTTTTTCTTCAGGAATGTGTTAAACTGCTATGCCTCAACCTTTTCACGTTTGGTGTTGAAATTCAACTATGTAAAAATGTCTCCATGCATATGTTCACTACTTTTACATTTAACAACGACAACATTTTAAATGTGATTTTTTTTGTGCTCCAGGGTGGGAGTCCTTTTTTGAGATGCTTTCTTGCATCTGCTAATTTGAATGCCCTGAAAAAATTGCTTAGTCAAAATCAGGTCACAGGCGGAGTAGTAGGCCCAGATAAATTGAGAGAGGCCTGTTACATACACAGTAGGGCAGGCAATGACTGTCATAGACATTGGTCAGTCAGACTGCTGTGCTGTCTGTGCAGCCTTCAGCCTACCTTCTGGCCCCAACTTTATTAGGTAAGAGGGTTTCCTGAAGGGTTATTAAATCCAACAGTGCGTTCACCAATTTCCATCAGTGTTCATTGCTTTGTTAAGGAAACATAAGTAACTAATGTTTTGCAGTGATTGAACAGAAATGTCCTTTGTGCACTTCAGTTCAATTATTTGTGCAAAATACTATTGTACACCCAAATACCATACCAATTCACATTTGTTATGATTTTATAACACTCTCTTGCATTATAATTCACTGTTTCTTATGCCTTACCAAAGCCATAGATATGCAGCCTATATGTGCTTTACCCCCCCCCCCCCCTCCAAAAAAATATATATTTGGGCAAAGATTGTTGGCGCGTCAGGACATATGCGTGATGACGTCCACTTTTCCTGGAGTGACTGTTGTCGGCGTTGTACACTAGTCTTGCGTATGACAGTTGGCAAAAGCAAGTAGGATATCTTTCACTATAAACAACCAGAAATGTTAACATCTATGATGAAGCAACTGAACATGGAGGGAGAACATCCTGCGGTGAGTAACGTTATGCAGATCTCGTTCTTCTGTGCTGTTGCATCAAGCTTAACGTTACCGCAGACACTTTAACTGGCTAGAAGCTAACTAGTAACTTAGCTAATGTTAGCCTAGCCAGGTGATAAGCTTGCTGAATAGCTATTATGCGAATTAAATGGCAAGTTAGTTAGCTAAATAATGATGGTGTTAACTCTACCTCGTTTTCAGTGGTGAAACCTTTGCTCCAGCTTGTACAAAAACTAGGCATTTTAAACAATCAGTACTCAGCCAAGGCGCCTCATTATGGAGAGAGTCTTTCATGTTTACAACTCTTCACCTCCCTACATGGGTTCTGTTTTACAGTCAACAAGAAGCTCATTACACATCACAGGGTTAGGCA
This sequence comes from Salvelinus fontinalis, assembly GCF_029448725.1. Classification (NCBI taxonomy): domain Eukaryota; kingdom Metazoa; phylum Chordata; class Actinopteri; order Salmoniformes; family Salmonidae; genus Salvelinus; species Salvelinus fontinalis. The sequence continues at coordinate 14,456,864 of NC_074689.1, forward strand.
AGATCACATCTGCAACTAACATTGGGTCCTGACTTTTCCGTGTGGAAACATAAAATACTCCAACGGCTTGTAATATGAAGCTCCGTATGAGGTTAAATTAACTCTGAACGTGTGTGTGCACGCGTTAGACACACACCACACTGTGGCTATCTAGTTATGTGGTGTGCTGTTGTGAATAAAGCAAACCAGCACATAGCTAGGAAGACATTGATTCTGCATTTTCTGCAGCAACAGAATAAATTTGGGATGTTTATTTGTGTCACCTGTATTTTAAGCCTTGTCTTTAATCTATAAATACCAGACACACTCCACTGACTTACTATAACCATGCTCAATTAGTGCTCTGTCATTATGTGTTTCCCGAATGCCACCCTATTTCCATTGTAGTGCATTACCTATGGTCCCTGGTCAAAAGTAGTGCGGTATATAGGAAATAGGGTGTCATTTGCGATGCAGACATTGACTGGCAGGGAGTTCTGTCAGACACCAGACAATCAATACAGTTCCAGGATGAATGAAAGCTTATTTAATGTGCAAGGGACCATTCTCTCCTAGCCCCCCCCCCCCCCCCCCCCATATGCATTTTACTCATCCACACATCTATCAATTATAAGTGACATCTGGCTTTATCAATAATTGATGTGCCTCTTGGTTGCAATGTGCAAATAGTTGGCCTCATTCAGGGGACAGTACTTTATTAAATAACATGATCAATGTATGCTGCTTCCTTATGATCAGCAATCAAAAGGTGGGAAGATAAGTCAGTTTTATTTTCTGTATCCTCTATTTTTTTACAGGGTGCTGGATCCTAGAGCGAGAGTGAGTACTGGCCCTGTCTTTTTATCACCAGCTCCTCCTATGCTGACCTGCTGCCCTGCCAGTTTGCAAGGCTGTGAGAGTAAGAGTTTGGCGGTAGAGGTGGGTGTGGAGAGTTGGGGTATCTGACAACCAGAGGGAGGACACTGACAGCCCAGCCAGATGTCCTCGCCCTTTGTGCCTGTACCTGTCTCCATCAGAGATAGGACCCTGCCAGGGGCCAATGGGAAGCCCAGGCGGAGCCCTCAGAGGACCTCATCTTTGAACAGTGTCTCCAGCAGCTCTGAGTCCTCCTCCACTAGAGGCCCCGGGGATGAGACCCTGGGCCCTGGCCGTGACCCTGGGAGGAGAGGGAATCGAGTCGGAGGGCCTCGGTCCCAGAGCTCAGAGAGAGGCTGCTGCTTCACTTCTCCACCCTCCCTGTTGCAGTGTCAGAGCCCAGTGACCCGGGCCAGGCTGAACGGGCTGGGGCTGGAGCCCACGGTGGAGTACTCCACCTCCTCCCGGATGAACATGGATCAGGAATCACCACCAGAACCTCCAAGTTCCTCAGCCTGGGAAGAGAGGCCCATCACCCCCACCGTGCTGGGCTACGAGGTCATGGAGGAGAGGGCCAAGTTGACGGTGAGAGAGCGAGGGAGGCAATTCGTAGCTTGGTCATAGATCTTTGTGTTGTCTTGCCTATGGTTATTGTCATGCAAGGAGTTGGCTTTATAGCACAGATCTGGGACCAGGCTATGCAATTCAAACATGCCAGCAAGACGGGGACCAGCAGGAAGCTATATGCCAAACTCAACTCGTCAGCAAACATTTCGCCCTTATTTTAACCACTTTTTCCCAAGTCGCAAGTCATTTGAAATATCCTTCCTTTCTGTTTTGATGCCTGGACTTGTTGGGAATGTTGTTAATGTCATTACTGGAACTTTTAAAGGGATACTTTGAGATTTTGGCATGTTAGCAGAGACGCATAGACTTCAAGTCATTGCGCTAATGCTAGTTAGCATTGTCTCACGAAACTACCTCTAACTTCCTTCATACTGGACACAGAGACATAAAAATCATATCCACAAGTTCATCTCACTCTGGGGAAGTAGATATCGGAACTCATTGCCAAAATTCCGAAGTATCCCTTTAGGCTCTGGGCTAAGCACCAAGTGGCACAAATGACCAGTTGGCTTTAGTTAGGCTACATTACCATTCATTTATCATGGTCTGTCAGGATTAGTCTGTTTGTTTCCTGGCTGTCGTGTCCCCAAATCCAGCTCATTATCGCTGTGGATAGTCTGTAGTCTACGCATAGTCACTCTGTTGTCAATGGGTAGTCTGTGGATTGTCTGTGGCCTGCCTTCTCCCCCTGTATTTGTTCACATAGATGGGATTAGAAGCCCTGTACTGTTCCTGCTGTCTGGACAGATGTTTAGGAGTGTTAGGGAGATGTAGGTGCCATTGGATCAGGAACCGATTATTAAAGCCAGCCGCCTGCCAAAAGTGTTAACATCATGGCAGGAGGTGAGGAGAGGTGTAGGAACTGCTGGAGGTTATTAGGAGCGACTGAGGGATGTGTTGGAATGTGAAATCATGATCTCAGTACATCAGCCCTGCCATCAATGACCATTTGTTAACCCCCTGCTTCCCTCTCATCCAGTACAGATGGACGATGATACAGCAGGATAAGGATTTGATTCTAAGCAACTGAGTGGTTGCACATTCTTCTTCTCTCTCATTTATAGTTTGCAACATTAATTGTATTGAAGGCCTAACACTTTTGTATAAAGTGTTTGCTGCTCATGGCTTCAAGTTGTATTCATGATCTAGCCTAGTTGCAGATTGGTACTGCAGTGGCAGTGTACTGCCCCTTCCACTCAAACAGGCGTTGTCATTTCACTCTCCAGCAGCACTTTAATTAAAAGGAATCAGAATATGCTGCTGAAGACTTCAGTCATTGATTTAAAGGTCAACTCCAGTAATTAACTCACTCCTAAAATGGCTTCTGCATTCCCACTGCTTTCCTTTAACGCAATCTAAAATAGACTGCATCATTTGCAACAAGTACAAAACAGCTTAGTGTAACGCCAAAATGGTGTCCTATATAGTGCACTACTTTTGACCAGAGCCCTGATCAAACATAGTGCACTATAGTCAATAGGGTGCCAATTGGGCCGTCACCTCAGTTTGTGGACATAACGTACATGATGATGCCAGGGTCTCTTATATTTACGCCTATTAGTCTCTCTTTTGCATGGTGTCCCTGTTGTCGGGTAGGTACTGTCCTCTCCTGGCTTTTCCTGGCTTCCAAGTTCCTGCTAACCCATTTGAAATTAGTGCCAGTGTGTTCTTGTGAGCCTTGGCTGGAACACCTTCTTTTCAGTCTATCCTTTCACTCAGACACACCGCTCTAACCAAACCCAAGGAGTTGGACTTATAAATGCTTATCTCTGAGCCGTCATGCTCAGAATAGCTTTTGGCATCAAAGGTGTTCCATAAAACCCCAAATCCGTGGGATTGTATCCCAAATGGCACATGTATTCCCTATTTAGTGCACTACTTTTGACCAGGCCCCAAGTAGTGCACTATTTAGGCAATATGGCGCCATTCGTGACGCAGACAGTGTGTTCTGAATGCCTGTGGTTTGAAAGTCCTGAACGGGGTCAGAGCTAGACGAGATGAAGAAATGCTATACGTCTGACTTTCTTAAGACATTGGTTATGAAAGGGAGAAAGTAGGCTCTTTTAAAAGCAAGCCGACGTCCACATCGTCTTTGTCTCTTGGAATTACTAAGCTTCTACTAAACGTCTTTACTAATATTGAGAAAATACATCTCTGTTAGGTTCCGATTCAGTCTCCGGCGCACTGTGCTGCTGTGGTTTTGAAGGAAGGATTGTTCATCTATGACTGTAATTGAATATAAGATAACTGCTATCATAAGGTCAAAGGTGAGCTGTTAACGTGTGCGTGTGTTTGGTCTCCTGCTGCAGGTTTATAAGGTCCTGGTGAAGAAGACTCAGAACGAGAGTTGGGTGGTTTTCAGAAGATACACTGACTTCTCCAGACTCAACGACAAGGTACTTCCTCACTCGAGGATAGTTACTCCTCGCAGGGACTGTCCTGGGCCTCGTAGGAGGAAAGGTTTGTCTGATGAATACATTAGGGTGGAGTAACTATCCTCTGTATGTCAAAAATAGGCCGCTATCTAAACTCAAAGGCAGTGTAGTGTCATGATTCACAATGGCTTCTTAATTTAGCGTCTATGACATCATTGGGTGCGTAGTATGCTAGCTAGCATACTACTCATCCATGTGACATAACACTTCGTCATCACACACATGCCCTAGTTTCCACTTTTCCTGATCTGTATCCCATCTGAATAGTCTTAAGTAACAAACCATATTACTGTTGTCAATAATTTAGGCCTATCCAGTGCTCAATTGCCCTGACACTGTGTTTATGGCTGTAGATTCTCTCATGGAGGGACAGTACTCAGTACTGTGGGAGAGACAGGGTTATACTCAGTACTATAGGAGAAACAGTAGATGTGTTTGAATACTCATACTAACCGCATGTACCGTACAATCTTTGACTTGAATTTAGTTAACTCGTAATGCTTATTGGTCATAGTATGGATATAGTTAATATACCAAAAGTTCCCTGATGTCGTACTAAATTCGCCAAAATATGAAGTATACATGCAGAGGACACTATTTTTGTACTTTAGGACCCATAATACAGATTTTGAAGAAAATGGCGGAAAATAGGCAGCCGAAGTACAACAGGAGCGGATGCAAATTCATTGCTTTAACTAATTATGACAAATATTAAGAAAATGTTGAACAGTGTAATAAAGTAATGACTTTTCAAATATGTTATCTTACACGTTATGTTGGCTGACAATTTGTTAGCTATGCTGTCCTTACGAACCACATAGCATATCATTACAGCAGTATGTACCGGTATGTTAGCTAGCTACCTAACATTAGTTGGCTAATAATACATCAAACTTGCCAGTAGATTAACTATAGTCTAATCTAATTACTAACTACCCAAGGTTTATTGACTTGATTATTCCCGTCATTCTTAGCTTAGCTAAAAGGTATCATTGTTGTGCGTTCTCAATGGACATTCGGGTGCTTTCGTAAATTCGCTCTGGCTATCTACTCCGATTTCAGAGCACTCTAGTCTGAGTATACCAGAGCACAGAATAATGAATTTCCGAGTGCTCAAGACCTGTTGAATATGGCCGGTGTCAGTAAACGTCGGCAAAAAAAGCAGAAGTAATTTGTTGCTACTTTCTGCACACGCCACTGTCAGTGTGAACTGTACCGTTTCTACCTTCTGTGCATTTAACAAATAGATTTAGATGATATTTTATATAGTGTGTGTTTTACCACTTTTAGTCTTGAAATATTTTATTGTTTACTTCACTACCTTATTCTGTTTAGCACATGCCCTCACATGTGAATCCTTTAAAGAGATGGGTAGGGAAAAGTCTTAAGATGTAGACAAAAGCTCCTTAGTAGGTGTACCAAAACATTCAAGGGCCATTTTCTCAAAAGTGGGGTTACAAGTTTATCAACTTTCAAAGCAGAATTACTTTCCCATTGTTCCTCAACTGTAGTGTTTGAAATACTGTTTTCTAGCTCTGAGTCTCTACTTTAATCCAATGTAAAAAAAATACTATTTCAAATTTTTGCTGCATAGGACTGAATCCTGGTGGTGGGTCACACATGCGTTCACCTGTATTGTGAATAGGCTATATCCTGATTTGCCCAGTTTATCAATAGAGATTTACCATTCAAATAAATGATTACTATTATGTTCTTATGTAGCTAGATTGGTTAAAAAACTAATTGAAATTGATTGTTTTATTAATTAATGATACTAAACCTGGTATCGAAGTAAACATTTTGGTATCATGACAACACTGCGTCCAGCGCTGCTAACTCGTTGAAGTAGAAATTGTCATCCAAATTGAGTTTAGTGATCGCTGTTCTAATGTCCGGAGGGTGTGTTCGGTGGTAGGAAATTATGTCCAAGACAATATCTACAAAATAGCAGAATTGGTCAGGAGCCCGTAAAGCAGCACCATCTGACGACTGTGGGAGAGACCGTCTGTAATCATCAGTACTGTGGGAGAGACCGTCTGTAATCATCAGTACTGTGGGAGAGACCGTCTGTAATCATCAGTACTGTGGGAGAGACCGTCTGTAATCATCAGTACTGTGGGAGAGACCGTCTGTAATCATCAGTACTGTGGGAGAGACCGTCTGTAATCATCAGAACTGTGGGAGAGACCGTCTGTAATCATCAGTACTGTGGGAGAGACCGTCTGTAATCATCAGTACTGTGGGAGAGACCGTCTGTAATCATCAGTACTGTGGGAGAGACCGTCTGTAATCATCAGTACTGTGGGAGAGACCGTCTGTAATCATCAGAACTGTGGGAGAGACCGTCTGTAATCATCAGTACTGTGGGAGAGACCGTCTGTAATCATCAGTACTGTGGGAGAGACCGTCTGTAATCATCAGTACTGTGGGAGAGACCGTCTGTAATCATCAGTACTGTGGGAGAGACCGTCTGTAATCATCAGAACTGTGGGAGAGACCGTCTGTAATCATCAGAACTGTGGGAGAGACCGTCTGTAATCATCAGAACTGTGGGAGAGACCGTCTGTAATCATCAGAACTGTGGGAGAGACCGTCTGTAATCATCAGAACTGTGGGAGAGACCGTCTGTAATCAGCAGTACTGTGGGAGAGACCGTCTGTAATCATCAGAACTGTGGGAGAGACCGTCTGTAATCATCAGTACTGTGGGAGAGACCGTCTGTAATCATCAGTACTGTGGGAGAGACCGTCTGTAATCATCAGTACTGTGGGAGAGACCGTCTGTAATCATCAGTACTGTGGGTGAGACCGTCTTTAGGCATCAGTACTGTGGGTGAGACCGTCTTTAGGCATCAGTACTGTGGGAGAGACCGTCTGTAATCATCAGAACTGTGGGAGAGACCGTCTGTAATCAGCAGTACTGTGGGAGAGACCGTCTGTAATCATCAGTACTGTGGGTGAGACCGTCTTTAGGCATCTGTACTGTGGGAGAGACCGTCTGTAATCATCAGAACTGTGGGAGAGACCGTCTGTAATCATCAGTACTGTGGGAGAGACCGTCTGTAATCATCAGTACTGTGGGAGAGACCGTCTGTAATCATCAGTACTGTGGGAGAGACCGTCTGTAATCATCAGTACTGTGGGAGAGACCGTCTGTAATCATCAGTACTGTGGGTGAGACCGTCTTTAGGCAACAGTACTGTGGGTGAGACGTCTGTAATCATCAGTACTGTGGGAGTAGCTCTGTTGTGTTGGAGAGTAATACAGCACACAAAGAGCCAGTGTTCCACAAACAACAACAGCAGCAGTACCTTTGTCTAGCCAGTCACAGGAAGCCAACTCCTAGCGGGACATGTCAGAGATAGACAAGGGGAGAAAAACTATGTGGATTAGGTGTAATAATCATTCACTTCATAAAAGTCTTACAGCTGAAGTGCTTCATGTGACGTCCAAATCGTCAACTCTTTTCTTAAATCTAGTCTATCCTTTCAAGTAAGCACAATGCCCTTCGATGGGCTACTACATTTTTCTGTTAGAAATATTTCTAGTAATAGCACACAGACTACAGAAGGCTAAATGCCGACTATACGCCTACAAATCCTGTTTTGCTTCTAGACACAGTAGCCTGGGGTGGGATAGGAAAAGGCCACACCCTCCATCAGACACACAGAGGCTGTGGACAGGCTGCACAGCCATTCCTGTGGTCTCTCTCTCTATCTTTCTTTAGAGGAGACACCTATTCACAAAGACTCAAAGTAAGAGTGCTGATCTAGGATCAAGCTTATTTATGATTTTAAATATATGTATTTGAAAACAGATCCAAGATCAGCACTCCTCTGATTTGTGAATAAGGGCACTGGCCTAACGGGATGAACACTGGGCTGGATGGGCTGTACTTGTAAACCAGAATTTGGGAAAATAGTTTGAAGAGTTTTACCAGAGTTGACATGGATATGTTTTTGAAAGATCAATAACTCAAGCCCCTCCCGTCCCTGTTGAGCAAACAGGCCTTGTTTGGTTTTCCTGGTCATAACAAACCATGTGATGTTACATTTGTTCAGGGTGTGTTGGTGATGTTATTGCGATAATTGGCCCGTGCTTCTTCGTCTCTCTTTTCCTTGTATGTTTTGTACGGTGTGTGTACTGGGTGTGTTTTTAGATGCCGTGTGTCTATGAGTGTTGCTTTTACCCTGCCCAACCTGTATCTGTGTGTGAGTTTCAGCTGAAGGAGATGTTCCCAGGGTTCAGACTGTCTCTGCCTCCAAAGCGCTGGTTCAAAGACAACTACAACTCTGACTTCCTAGAGGACAGACAGCTGGGCCTGCAGGCCTTCCTACAGAACCTGGTGGCACACAAAGACGTTGCCAACTGGTGCGTGCGTCTCTGCGTGCGTGTCTGCGTGAACATGCCTCATCATGCAGTGCAAACCTCAAGTGCTTTGAGGTTCCACTCACACACACACACACACAGCCTTAAGTTTACTGATGGGCTTACTGGTTGCCCATGACCTGAGACAGACTTTGCACCTGGCCAACAACAATGAATGTCTGTGGAACCAGCTGAATGTATCCCCACACACTTTAATTAGGATATATTAGAGTTATGTAGTCAAGGTTAAAAGCATACATTACACAGTAACTATTTTCCATTGTAATACAACCCTTTTCTGATACCGTGTATCGTTTCCTTGGCGCCAATACTGGTGACATGGACAGCAAAACCAATACCCAATCCATCATAGATACACTGTCTTTTGGGGGATTGTGTGTGGGTACCCTGAGGTTGGTTGGTATGGTTGGTATGGAAAGATACGTTCCTGTTGGTTATTAAAACTCTTTGTCTTTCCTTGTCTCTTTAACAGCATAGCAGTGCGAGAGTTCCTGTGTTTAGATGATCCACCAGGTCCTTTTGACAGTCTGGAGGAGAGCCGGGTAAGACTGATCTTCTGTTACCAGCATGCAACTTGAGGTAGACTTTCACAAAAGCCTATTGAGAAGTCACGTAGACCCAAACGAGACCAGTTCAATCCAGTTTCTGCAGTGTTTGTTTCTGTGACCCATAATCCTGAGAGTAATCTGGGACAGGCTTTGTTGTTCTCTGTCTGGAATGAGCCTCCGATGCCAGCGCCACATCTAATTAGTATATACAACCATTAGCATAACTGTCATTAGAATAGCTTTTACAGTCTTTGGTTAGTAGTGGATTAGGATTTGGCTTCCTCTCCTCTACGTGCTCCACTAGGGGAGAGTGGGGTTAGTTAAGCCTCCTACACATTTCTGTACTGAATGAACTATTACCCCTACCTTTTTAAAACCATGTCTATCTTTATTTCCTTAACACAATCACAATTGCTTTTTTGTCTTTCAATAATTTAAAGCATTTAAACACTTAAACCCTTAGGCCCTGGTGTTACCTCATATCCCAGCGATAATGCCTTGAATTACGCCTGGGAAGAAAACACTTCCATTTGCTCAACTTGCAACTGGCTCAACCATTGGCCCAAATTACCCCAAGGCAAACATTTAAACTATATTTGCCCACACAGCTACAAGGATGGATAACTTGTATGCTGGGTTAAGTACCTCATATTGTATTTTATAGAGACCCCCCCCCCCCCACTGATGTATAGAACAATCTTAAAATGATCTACTTAGCATCATGAAACCTCTAACACAATAGATTCATTTGACTTGATGGAAATCAGTATTTTGGACCTAACTTGCTTACCACTTTTTCCATGTGGTTTCTTCCTTCACAGACTCCATGAAATGATGACCTCTTCCTAAATATTTGGTCAAATTATACATTTTGTGTATGGTTTCCTAGAAACAACTATTCCTTTGGCTCAACTTACCCAACTTGTTTTTTCCCCCCATGTCAGTTGTTGTCCTGTCAAGTTTTCATAACTCAGTGTCTGTCTCTCTCGCCCCCCCCACCCCCCTAACAGGCATTCTGTGAGACTCTGGAGGAGAGTAACTATCGTCTGCAGAAAGAGATGGTTGAGAAGCAGAGAGAGATCAGTTCCCTCAAGAAGAGACTGGAGGAGAAGGACCATCACATCCACCTTCTGGAGAAGCGCCTCAAGTACTGAACAACAGACACACACAGGTTTACTGCAATTGTGTTACATGGCTTGTGTTTCTAGGGTGTGTAACAGATTTTGTGTGTGTGCACGCGTTACAGCGGGGAGTCTCTGACCCCAGAGAGCCAGAGTGGGTTGTCAGCTCAGGGCAGTGATAGCAGCGTAGACGCAGATGGAGACGTGGAGTCATCTACCGCCGAGGCAGACCAGGACATTATGTCAGAGGAGAACGGGTAAGACACACACACACACACACACACACACACACACACACAATCCAAGGTTTCACTCTAACCCGTAAGTTAACATTGCCTCGATTTAATTATTCAAAACACTATTCACAACCAAGGCCTGATGGGGTTCCGTGGTTTTCTTACTCATAACTGATTTTTCACTGCACTACACGCACACTCGCATCGAGAAGCCCTTTTGTATAATGCTCAAACTCCCTTCATTCAGTTAGCTGTCTTTTCAAATGATCAACCCCTCTTCCTGAAGACCAGCTGGCATCATGCCACCTGTTATAGCAGTGGCCATCACAATCAATCTCCTCAAAGAGAACTGTGCTCGTGACTTGAACTTCAACTGCCGTTAGCTGATACTACTGTATCCCCTCCCCCAGAGCATTCACTTTCAAAAACCGAAATGACCTTGAAAGCCTTTGAAAACAGCAACCCCCACCCTCCTAACTTAATTTTCCTAATGCTAGTGAAGTAGTGAAGGTAGCTAGCTGCATTGCAAAATATCAACTATTAACCTATATATGTCATATCAAGCCATAGTGTGTTTCCTCAATAGTTGTCCAATGAAAAATGACAAAGCCTTGACGATTGCAGCACCGACAGAGCTGTGTGTAGTGGTTGGGAAAGGAAAGACATCGGGTGGCTGCCTCAGTCGGCTAATCGGATTAGCGATATTGATTACAGACCAGACTGGACATTTTATTTAGTTGATTTAACATTAAACCTCAGACAGGAATGGGCCTTGAACCATATAAATACTTTACCAATTTTGGCCTGTGAGTGATTTTCTTTGCCCCCCCCCCCCCCCCCCCGTTTTATTTTTAATTATTGGACATAAGACTAAAAACACCAGCAAATCAGCTCCATGTGATTTTAAATTGAGAAATCTGTTCCATAGTATTCCTACGCATAATAGAGAGATACAGTACCAGTCAAAAGTTTGGACATTCCAGGGTTTCTTTATTTTTACCATTTTTTACATTGTAGAATAATAGTGAAGACATCAAAACTATGAAAAAACAAATATGTAATCATGTCGTAACCAAAAAAGTGTTAAACAAATCTAAATATATTTGAGATTCTTCAAAGTAGCCACCCTTTGCCTTGATGACAGCTTTGCACACTCTGGCATTCTCTCAACCAGCTTCTTGAGGTAGTCTCACGAACCGGCTCAAAGCCCGTAACAAAAAGGGAGACAACGTGGAGATAAGGAATAACAAAACATATATTTATTAAATAAAGTAAACTAAGTACTATATACAATGGTGTGTGTAATCAGTAATGTAAATGAGTGTTTAGCATGCATGAATGTGATAATGCGGGGTGATGAAAGGTGCCAAAGCAAACAACCAAAAACCACCAAGATACACATCAAAAACTATAAAGGTGTCTGCATGGAGAAAGTCTCCTCCATGAATGGGGAAGTGGTGTATTTATCCTATGACACAGCGGGCCCAGGTGTTTCCCGTGTAGCTGACGACCCTCCCAACTCCGCCCACCGACATCCTAATAAGGAAACAAGAACAAAAAGAGAATACGGCAGACAGAGTGAGAGGGTCGTAACAGTAGTCACCTGGAATGCATTTCAATTAACAGGTGTGCCTTGTTAAAAGTTAATTTGTGGAATTTCTTTCCTTAATGTGTTGGAGCCAATCGGTTTAGGACAAGGTAGGGGGTGGTATACAGAAGATAACCCTATTTGGTAAAAGACCAAGTCCATATTATGGCAAGAACAGCTCAAATAAGCAAAGAGAAATGACAGTCCATCATTACTTTAATACATGAAGGTCAGTCAATCTGGAAAATTTCAAGAACTTTGTGCAGTCGCAAAAACCATTAAGTGCTATGATGAAACTGTCTCTCATGAGGACCGCCACAGGAAAGGAAGACGCAGAGTTACCTCTGCTGCAGAGGATAAGTTAATTAGTTACCAACCTCAGAAATTGCAGCTCAAATAAATGCTTCACTGAGTTAAAGTAACAAACACATCTCAAAATTAACTGTTCAGAGGAGACTGCGTGAATCAGGCCTTCATGGTTAAATTGCTGCGAAGAAACCACTACTAAAGGACACCAATAAGAAAAAGAGACTTGCTTGGGCCAAGAAACACGATCAATGGACATTAGTGGAAATCTGTCCTTAGGTCTGATGAGTCCAAATTTGAGAATTTTGGTTCCAACCGCTTTGTCTTTATGAGACGCAGAGTAGGTGAACGGAAGATCTCTGCTTGTGTGGTTCCCACCGTGAAGCATGGAAGAGGTGTGAGGGTGCTTTGCTGGTGACACTTTCTGTGATTTTTATTTAGAATTCAAGGCACACTTGGCTACCAGCCTGGCTACCACAGTATTCTGCAGCGATACGCCATCCCATCTGATTTGTGCTTAGTGGGACTATAATGTGTTTTTCAGCAAGACAATGGACCAACACATCTCCAGGCTGTGTAAGGGCTATTTGACCAAGAAGGAGAGGGATCAGATGACCTGGCCTCCACAATCACCTGACCTCAACCCAATTGAGATGGTTTGGGATGAGTTGGACCACAGAGTGAAGGAAAAGCAGCCAACAAGTGCTCAGCATATGTGGAAACTCCTTCAAGACTGTTGGAAACGCATTCCAGGTGAAGCTGGTTGAGAGAATGCCAAGAGTGTTCAAGCTGTCATCAATGCAGGGTGGCTACTTTGAAGCTAAAATATATTTTGATTTGTTTAACACTTTTTTTTTGTTGTTGTTACTACATGATTCCAAATGTGTTATTTCAAAGTTTTGATGTGTTCACTATTATTCTACAATGTAGAAAATAGTAAAAAAAAAAAAAAAAAAAAAAAAAAAAAACTTGACTGAGCAGGTGTGTCCAAACTTTTGACTTGTACTATATATGTGATCATATACAAATGTAAGCAAGGATTGAAATGATTGTTTTAGTCAAATATTATATATGTTTGGGTTTCTTGCGGTCAATTTGCAGTCTACGAATGATTTGTAATTATGTTTCAGCCCCTTGACCATCTGCTCAATAAGAAATTGGCCCGTGGCTAAATCTACACTGAACAAAAATATAAACGTGTTGGTCCCGCGTTTCATCAGCCGAAATAAGCTCCCAGCAATTTTCTATACGCACAAAAAGCTTACTTCACTCAAATGTTGTGCACAAATTAGTTTACATCCCTGTTAGTGTGCATTTAACCTTTGCCAAGATAATCCATCCACCTGACAGATGTGGCATATCAAGAATCTGATTTAACAGCATGATCATTACAAGGGTGCACCTTGTGCTGGGGACAAAAGGCCACTCTAAAAGGTGCAGTTTTGTCACACAACACAATGCCGCAGAATGTCTCAAGTTTTGAGGTTATGTGTAATTGGCATGCTGACTGCAGGAACGTCCATAAGAGCTGTTAATTTCTCTACCAAAAGCCATTTCAGAGAATTTGTCAGTACTTCCAACCGGCCTCACAACCACACCATGTGTATGGCGTCGTGTGGGCGAGAGGTTTGCTGATGTCAACGTTGAGAACGGAGTGCCCCATGGTGGTGATGGGGTTATGGTATGGGCAGGCATAAGTTACAGGCAACAAACACGATTGCAATTTTATCGATGGCAATTTGAATGCACAGAGATGCCGTGACGAGATCCTGAGACCCATTGTTGTACCATTCATCCACCGCCATCACCTCATGTTTCAGCATGATAATGCACGGCCCCATGTCGCAAGGATCTGTACACAATTCCTGGAAGCTGAAAATGTCCCAGTTCTTCCATGGCCTGCATATTCACCAGACATGTCACCCATTGAGCATGTTTGGAATGCTCTGGATCGATGTGTACCACAGCGTGTTCAAGTTGTCGCCAATATCCAGCAACTTCACACCGCCATTGAGGAGTGGGACAACATTCCACAGGCCACAATCAACAGCCTGATTAACTCTATGTGAAGGAGATGTGTCGCGCTGCATGTTGGTGGTCACACCAGATACTGACTGGTTTTCTGATCCACGACCCAACCTTTTTATTTGAGGTATCTGTCACCAACAGATGCATATCTGTATTCCCAGTCATGTGAAATCCATAGATTAGGGCCTAATTTATTTATTTCAATTGACTGATTTCCAATTAGGAACTATAACTCAGTAAAAGGATAAAGTAATCCTTCTAACCCCCCCCCCCCCAAAAAAGATTTAGATGCACTATTGTAAAGTGGTTGCTCCACTGGATATCATAAGGTGAATGCACCAATTTGTAAGTCGCTCTGGATAAGAGCGTCTGCTAAATGACTTAAATGTAAAACCTTTGAAATTGTTGCATTTATATTTTTGTTCAGTATAGTTGATGATCCCTGGTCTAAAGGGCTGTGTGTATGGTTAATTGCAGAGCCAAACAATGTGGACATGCAGTAGATGGATTGGTGGCAACAGCAGGGTGGTTTCTGTCTTAGTTGAATGACCTTGACCATATCCTTCCTTTGTGTTTTTCCCTCCATGTTACACAGCTGTGCAGCCCCTATCTGAGCTAGAGTGCAGTAGTTGGAGGTGCTGAATAGTTCACATCATATGGTATCATGATAATGGTGTCTAGTACCATTGTCCATGTCTTCTGACTGACCTGTGGGCCACCATGTGCATCTTTACCCCAGAGTATTTACTTATAGTTCTTTTCACATGTGCAGTGATGGTCTCGGTACTTAGTCTGGTGTGTCTCAATGTGTTACCACTGTCTTTTATCAGTGAGATATGTTTGTTGAAATGTTCATCCCCTCTTCTCTCGACCTACACTGGTCCATCTATTCATGTCACCTTTTCTATCTTTTAAATGTTCCCCTCTCTCTGTCTCTCCAGGAAGTGTGAGGCCCACCAGTCTCTGCGTCTCTCAGGGTGTTGGTGTGGGCCTGCCACAGGCAGCTCTCCGCCTGTTATCGAGGTAACCCAGGTGTGTGACGCTCGGCTGGAGCACTGAGCCACCTGGGACAACTCTGCTCTTCCCTCAATGCACCCCCCTCCCTCCCTCCTTCATGACTGTGATCACTGTTACTCAAGGATCTTGGGACTGAAACCATTCTGAGGGTTTGGACGTGATCCCCTCCAACATCGTTTAGTTTGTTGGCAGGATAGTTGATCAACCACCTGCCTTGCTGCTCATTTAGACTTCCACAGACCCTGGCCACTGTTTTACAGAGAGAATATGAATTGGGTGGGGGCACTTTATTCAGTAACACCCCCAGGTCTTCCCAGCTGCCAGTTAATCTGACTGGACTCAAGGATACTGACAGGAGCAGAGTAGGGACACTTTATCCCGTAACACTCCTTCAATGGTTGATTTGTCCCCATGAAGTTGTGGATCGAGTAATTGAGGGACCTTGCATACACCTGCAGGGACACTTTACTATGAAACAAACTTATTTTTTTTTCTTAACTGAGGGCAGTCCTCAGATTGACCTAGTCAATTTGCTAATCAAAGCTTGAAGACAATACATCCACCTCAGAATGGTGCAATCAGACCACGTAGGAGGAATGCATACATCTAATGAACTGGTAACTGTAGCTAGTACTGTAGCTTATTAGTTTAGTTCTTGGGGTTAGTTGGTTCCACACCTTATCTGTACGAAACAGGCTTCCAGAGCCCCCAGATCCTGTGGTCTCCCAGCCAAAGAGTGGATGTGTCTGAAATGACACCCTATATAGAACAGAGCCATATGGGTCCTGGTCAAAAGTAGTGCACTAAATAGCCGGTAGGGTGCCTTTTCAGACACAACCAAAAACCTGGAGAGGGACTCCAACACCACCTTAAAGCCGATTGGATAATTGGGTCTTGCAATATGATGAACCATATGAAAATCCATAGACCGAGAAATGGAACCTCACATAACTACCACAGCACCTCTGCATCAGCACCACCCTGTGGCTATAGCAGGTATGGCCACAGATGACTGGACAAGGACTGGCGCATGGGAATATTCTGGCGGTCGATGATGTGTTCGAGATGGCGGGGATTAACATGTCATTTCCTGTTATTATAAAGGTCAAGGCTGTTATGGGGTGGTTGGCAGATATTTGGAGAATGATAGAGCTCATATGTCTTCTAGCTTGTCTACTAATATTGTCCTTGTAGTCACATCTCATTGCATTATACTGCCCATCTGGCATACAGTATCTTCAACAAAAGTAGGATTAGAAAGTATTTGTGGGGGTGGTACATCAAATACATGTTGTGTTATTTTGGTTCTGTGATAGTTTAGATTTTTGATCCTATACATTGTTGAACTGACATTTTGTTGATTTGTCATGTGTTGCCTGCACTACTAAACCTCGTCATCTCTGTGAAGGTCTAAACACAGAGTGAACCTTAACATATCAGTCTACGGGCCCCGTTGGAGAGAGCATTGACATCCTTAGCGTTCAGACACCTTGTTTATCATGTCAGTCCCACATTCCATGAAATCACATTTTATGCCCGTATTAACCTAATTTCTACACTAAGAAATGTATTTTGCCTAAATACATTAGCAGAAGAAACCCATTGAAAACAGACAAATGTAGCTGAATGCTACATGCCAGAGTCATAAAGAGATACTGTATATGTATATTGCTCTGCTATTCACGTTCAAAAGGACAAAACATTTATCTTTTGTCCACTGATACATGCTGATGTGATTGGTGGATGGAATCATGAATATATCAACGTTGAGCAGAATAACCCCTGTCTGCATGGAATCGGTTTCCTCAAACTTACCAGACCACTATCACTGACCTCATCACTGCCTGTGAACTACGGCTATTCCAATCCTAGAACTAGAATTAGGGATTCCATTCTATGGTTCCGGCTCCCTTGTGAATGTCACTTTGTCTTTGTGAATGCTTGCGAGAGAGAATATATTGACCACACTCAAAATCACGATAAGCCATAATCTGAGCACTAGTTGACATTGTTGAGTGTACACAAACATCCCAAAAAGCAATGCTCAATACAGTACAATGTATACACTGAGTGGACAAAACTATTAAGAACACCTTCCTAATATTGAGTTGCACCCCTTTTTGCCCTCGGAACAGCCTCAATTTGTTGGGGCATGGACTCTACAAGGTGTCGAAAGCGTTCCACAAGGATGCTGACTCCAATGCTTCCCACAGTTGTCAAGTTGGCTTAATGTCCTTTAAGTGGTGGACCATTCTTGATACACAGTGTGGAAAAACCCAGCAACGTTGCTGTTCTTGACACAAACCAGTGTGCCTGGCACCTACTACCATACCCCGTTCAAAGGCATTTAAATATTTTGTCTTACCCATTCACCTCCATGAATGGTGCACACACAATCCATGTCTCTGGGCTTAAAAATCCTTCTTTAACCGGTCTCCTCTCTTCAGCTACACTGATTTTAAGTGGATTTAACAGGTGTCATCAATAAGGGATCATAGCTTTCACCTGGATTCACCTGGACAGTACGTCATGGAAAGAGCCGGTGTTCTTAATGTTTTGTGCACTGTGTGTATAGTACAATGGACTGTGAGTATACCATTTCTCAAAATGTCACATTTTGGTGTGTTTGTTTCTTGTTATGAGCTAAGAGCTTTCACAGACAGCTTTAGCTCCTATCTCTATTGCAGAGTTTATGTTTGTTACTTGGCCAGTAGTGGCTGTATGATGCACTTTATGTATGTACTGTATGACATAGGAGCATGTTGCTAGCTTGGTTAGCATAGCCTCCATTTTATAGCAGCTTATTTGAAGCAGAGTGCCTTTTCTGTTTTTTTCATACACACTGCATAGCTTTCCATATTACTTGTGGTTGATGTTGGCTTAATGTTCATCCCACATATGTGTAGTCCCTCTAAAACTCATTGAAGTGCCTTGAGTTTCTGCCACTTGCTTTTGATATTGCTCTAGTCCACTTTTAGCTCCATAGATTTTAGTGTGAAATGTAAAGAGAGAAAAAAGATCATAGAATTATTTTGATGGAAAGAGGTTTAAAATTACATTTCCTTTTGTTTTCAACTAGTTTTAGTGTCACGTTAAAGTTGAACACGTGTGGACAAAATCAAGTATGAACTGTGGTTGGTATGTAACAACTATGTTATTAAAATCAATGCGATTTGTTGTCGGAATAATTTTGTTTGCTTAAAGGAATAGTTCACCCACAAATGTGTTTGTTAGACAGGTTGGATCAAACCTCATAATTACTTTAAAGTCAAGCATTTTCCAATACATAGCTGTTTGTGGACAACTACTTAATCCTTCGATTCTCTTTTAGTGATCATTTGGTGATATACATGTTTTGGGGATTTTATGCATACAGTTTATCTGGGATAAATGGTCAAATGACATGTGGGTTTTGTTTTTTCTAAACTGGGCAGTAGCTGTTAGTTGGGTTCTGTTCAGAACAATGACTTGTCTTTATGCAGCCATGATCCTTTCATGACCTTTTCAAAAGACAATAAATATTTTTCAATGAAAAACATGAAACATATTTAACCAGTTCTTCCTCATCTCTGTATACTATGTATGTCAGCGTGTTCCTTCAGAAAGTATTCTCACCCTTTGACATTTTCCACATGCTGTGTTACAGCCAAGATTTAAAATTGATTTCACTTTAGATTTTGTGTCACTGGCCTACACACAATACCCCATAATGTCAAAGTGGAATTAGGTTTTTAGAAATGTTTTATTACAAATGAAAACTGAAATGTCTTGAGTCAATCCGTTTTCAAACCTTTTGTTATGGCATGCCTAAATACATTGAGTAAAAATGTGCTTAACAAGTCACAAGTTGCATGGACACTGAAATACTAGTGTTTAACATGATTTTTGATTGACTACCTCATCTCTGTACCCCACACACACAATTATCTTTAAGGTCCCTCAGTCGAGCAGTGAATTTCAAACACAGATTCAACCACTAAGACCAGGGAGGATTTCTAATGCCTCGCAAAGAAGGGCACCTATTGGTAGATAGGTAAAAATTAAAAAGCAGACATTGATTTATTAATGACATTTTGGATGGTGTGTCATTACACACAGTCACTACAAAGATACAGACGTCCTTCCTTACTCAGTTGCCCGGAGAGGAAGGAAACCGCTCAGAGATTTCACCATGAGGCCAATGGTGACTTTAAAACAGTTGGTGTTTAATGGCTGTGACAGGAGAAAACTGAGTAACATTGTAGTTACTCCACAATACTAATCTAAATGAGAGTGAAAAGAAGGAAGCCTGTACAGAATAAAAAATATTTGAAAACATGAATCCTGTTTTGCATTTAACGGCATTAAAGTAAAACTGCTAAAAATGTGGCAATTTTTTTTACTTCATGTCCTGAATACAAAGCATTATGTTTGGGGAAAATCCAACACAACACCTGACTGAGTACCACACTTTATATTTTCAGGCATGGTGGTGGCTGCATCATGTTATGGGTATGATTCTCATCAGCTAGGACTAGTGAATAAAAATGTATGTTATAGAGCTAAGCACAGGTGAAATCCAAGAGGAAAACCTTTTTTTAGTCTGCTTTCCAACAGGCACTGGCAGACATATTAACCTTTCAGCAAGACAATAACCTAAATCACAAGGCCAAATATACACTGGCGTTGCTTACCAAAATGACATTGAATGTTCCTGAGTGGCCGAGTAACAGTTTTGACTTAAATTAGCTTGAAAATCCATGACAAGACTTGAAAATGGCTGTCTAGCAATGATCAACAACTAACTTGACAGAGCTTGACTAATTTTATAAAGAATAATGCAAATATTGTACAATCCAGGTGTGCAATGCTCTTTTTCACTTTGTCATTATGGGCTATTGTGTGTAGATGGTTGAGAAGAAAAAAATATATATTTTTGAATTCAGGATGTAACACAACAAAGTGTGGAAAAGGTCAAGGGGTATGAATACTTTCTGGTATACTACAAAGTAGGTTCAATGAGTTAGCCAACTAACTTTGATAAACAACCAGAAAAAATAAACAAATCTTGTTCATTTAGAAAGCTAAACTTACATATGTGTTTTTCGTTGTTGAGTCAATTAGACCATGTCTAAATATCCCGAAATAACTTTTAATTTTGAAGAAAGATAAGCTTGAAATGGGCAAGTTAGCTGGCTAACTTCTTGATCCTGCTTTGTAGTATACCTGTCTGGTTGAGGGTTAATATCTTGTTGTCTTCTATAGGTCTGGATCAGCATCATGTATCCGATTCCTACACAATGAATATGTCACCTAAATAATCAATGTAAAATTGCGCATGTGTGTGTGTGTACATTCTTTATAGCGCAGTGTGTCACTAGGGGGAGACAGCAGCATGTTTCATGCACAAAATACTGAATCAAAATACTGCACCAAATACCGCCTACAGCTGTTCTTCCTATAGTAGAATACAGCCTCTGTCATAGGCTTTCACCTAGTGAGGGCAACCAAGGCTAAGTAGAATCATTTCCAGATAGGTTTTAAGACATGCCTAAGTTACTCGGAAACGTCAGACCAAATCATCTTCAATAGCTATGTACACAGTTACACAGTACCTCTTTGTCGGCACTGATTTTTTTCTATTTCGATTTGAACAAAGATCAGTAGGAAACATCAATACACTAGGCTTAGAAAGCATGGACTTGCTCCTACCTCCCTCTCTGATTTGGTCTTGCCGTACATACCTACACGTACAGTAGACTACGATCACAAGACACAGGCCTCCTCACTGGGCACACACTGGTTGAATGAATCAATGTTATTTGTCAACCTATTGTGACATGGAATCAACGTGGAAAATACATTGGATTTGAAAAAAGTCATCAACCAGTTCTGTTTTCATCTAATTTCAACAAGCGTTGTAAACGTTGAAATGAGTAAAACTTTACCTTAAACATTGACTTTACCTGAGTAACAGGTTGTTACATCAATCTAATTTCAACATAATCATCAGAACTATGTATACGTTGAAATTGCGTTGAAAATTCCACATTGAAATGTATATATGATTGGGTGGTTTGAAATGATGTTGAAATTTAGATTAGATTACATATTTTATTTGACCTTGTTTCAATCTTGATAGCAAAATGTTATGTTTGAATCAACGTCAGAGGTATAAAGAGGTGTATTGAAATAAAATGTGAAGCCACAGTCTAATGATTTCTAGGTTCCTGCCTTCTAGGGAGTTTTTCCTAGCCACTGTTTTTTGCATCTACATTGCTTGCTCTTTGGGATTTTAGGTTGGATATAACTATAAAGGACTTTGTTACAGCTGATGTAAAATGAGCTTTAAAATACATTTGATTGATTGATTGTGTACCAAATGGCACCCTAGTATTCCCTATATAGGCTCTGGTCAAAAGTAGTGCACCAAATACTGGAATAGGGTGTCATTTGGGACACACAGCCTAGTGGTCTACTCTATAGTAAACATCATTAAAGTAAAGGATTTATTATCCGTAGACCTCCGTGACCACCAGTGCCCTCTGAAAGGTTCATGTTCAGTGAACCTGTAGTCATTTTCTACTGGTCCATGCTCACTTCAAACAGCCCTTTGTTGAAGTAGTCAGACTATTAGACAAATGAGAAGTGTCTGCTTTCTGCCCCAGTGAGCCTAAACATGTGACAACAGGGGCACACGTTTTTTGCACTACATTGCACTTGCAATGATGCCCAAGGGGAAATAAGTGTTTTTTGTTTGTAGTTTTATTGTAATATCACAAATGGAAATGACAGTTTTACCATTAAGGATTCCAGCTTTTGGTTAAATTAAGATGCTTTTTTCCCCTAGTTTACTCATTTTCGATCAATGTAGGCCTATAATAAACCAACACGTTTTTATCAACTATCTACATCGCCTCTTATGAAGAGCAATGCAGACAGACAATACCCAATGTGTTAAATAAGAAAGCAGCTAAGGTTCATGTGGGAGAGAGTGAGGACTCTCAAAGTTATTGCCAACAACACTCCTCTCAAAGACATGTTGCCGTGTAAAGGTCAAATGTGGTAGTATATCAGTATACTGTTTTTATTCTTGCATCCCAACTGGCACCTTATTCTCTATATACTGCACTACTACCCATAGGGCTCTGGTCAAAAATAGTGCACTATTTAGGGAATAGGCTACCATTTGGGACGTTGTTTGTGTTTTGCTTTGTTTAGCAGGTCTGGAACACTTTAGTAAGGCTTGAAGGGAATCCAGCACTTTGGCAGCAGGTCCTAGGCAGTTCTCACTGAACATTTATAAACACAGACTCAAGCGAAACCGCTGTGCATCTGATGATTTTGAGACTAAAGCTGAAACAATAAAAAAGAGGTTCCTTGAACGCGGCTACAAGTCTCCTCAAAATGGCTCATAAGCTGACAAGAGAGACTGATAGACCCTCCCTCCTCACCGAAAAAAAGATAAACGTGAGAAATCTGCTGTTGTTTGGTTTCCATTGAATACAACCCTTCTGCCGGGTAGATAAAAATTGTGATCCTCAAACACTGGCACATTATCCAGAGTGACCCTCCACCCCCCCTCTAAGACTTTGCGTCGAATCCTCCCATGCTTTATGAGGGGCCATAATATCAGAGACAGCGTTGTGCTCTCCGAATCCTGCACCCTCTACCCATCTGGCTTCCAAGATTAAATACTTCATAAACTGTACTACAACCAGAGGGGGCACAAAGTACGTGAGGATGGCTGTGGGGTGAAGCCCTCTACTGGCATGAAGCCTCTGAGTACAACACATATTGTCTACGTACTCAAGTGTCCATTTGGTCAAGTCTACATTGGACCTGATGAAATGCTCGCTCAAATTAAGAATAGCTGAACACAAAACAGCTGTTTGCACAAACAAATATGGATTATGCGATTGCGCAATACTACCTGAGTGTTAACAATGGCTCAGCCTCCACTTTGAAATTTTGGGGAATTGAGAACATTTTTTTATTCACCAGAGGAGGCAATATCGTGAGAAAATTGCTACAGAGAGCGCCCTTTTGGACGGACTGCTTAGAGGCAGTCGAGCCAAAAGGGCTGAATGAAATGCTCCGTTTTCTCTTTATTTTTCTCGGTTTATTTCCATTTATTTTGTTAGTGTTTATGTGGCATGTATGTGTAGGAATATCTAGTACATATCACACACTTGTTTGATTAGCCATGTCTTGTTGCTACTATTGACATGTTTGATTGATGTGTGATTGACATGGCAAGTGGGACACGCCCTTGAGAGGCCCACTTTTTCCTACCCAAGGCTCTGAGGAAGGTGATTCATGCCGAAACGTAAGCCTGTTTATGTCCCGTCAATGAATCAGATCTATGCAGAAACGGAGTGCTCTTTTTTGGATAGTCATGGGGTAAGTTCTGTTTTTGGAAACACTGAGCCATGTCAAACTCTGTGGACAGCCGCAAAGCTGAGGTCAATCTGTTTTCAATGAGGAGCTGTAACGTAACATGTAAACATCCACTGAGTGTACAAAACATTAGGAATCCTAATATTGAGTTGCACCCCCTTTTGCCTTCAGAATTTGTATTTTATAGTATTTATTTAACCTTTATTTAACTTAGAACAGCCTCAATTCATCAGGGCATGGACTCTACAAGGTGTTGAAAGCGTTCCACAGGGATGCAGGCCCATGTTGACTCCAATGCTTCCCACAGTTGTGTCAAGTTGGCTGGATGTCCTTTGGGTGGTTGACTATTCTTGATACACACGGCAAACTGTTGAGCATGAAAAAGCCAGCAGCGTTGCAGTTCTTGGCACAAACCCATAGGCATGGCACTTGCTACCATACCCATTTCAAAGGCATTTAAATATTTTGTCTCTCCCATTCACCCCCTGAATGGCACACATACACAATCCATGTCTCAATTGTTTCAAGTCTTAAAATCCTTCTTTAACCTGTCTCCTCCTCTTCATCTACACTGATTGAAGTGGATTTAACAAGTGAAATCAAAAAGGGATCCTAGCTTTCACCTGGTCAGTCTATGTTTTGTAAACAGCAGATGTTCCTAATGTATTGTACACTCAGTATGTTTCATATGTGCCAGATTTCAAATGTTATGGAGAGACAGTTTTATTGGGTGTGTTGTATTCCCTTTAACGATGTGTTTAGTTGTATGTGTAATATGTTGCAGTCTGTAGTCCAATTATTTTGCATGGAATACACGTTTTTTGACCGCTCTCTTGGAAACAACACTACAGTCATTTAAATCTAATTTAAATACATTTGAATTTACAAAATGTAAATCCAATACTGTGGTCAAAGTTACCAAATATAGGTAACACCAACATAAAGTGCCTTAATAGGGCGTTGGGGCACCACGAGCCAGAACAGCTTTAATACACCTTGGCATAGATTCTACAAGTTTCTGGAACTCTATTAGAGGGATGCGACACCATTCTTCCACAAGAAATGCCAAAATGTGGGGTTTTGTTGATGGTGGTGGAAAACGCTGTCGGCATCTCCCATAAGTGTTCAATTGGGTTGAGATCTGATGACTGAGACGACCATGGCATACATTGTTTTCATGCTCATCAAACCATTCAGTAACCATTCACTGACCACTCATGCCCTGTGGATGGGGGCATTGTCATCCTATGGGAGCATAATTGCTGTGTGGAAGCGTCTGCTTTCAATACACTTTGTATCCCTCATTTACTCAAGTGTTTCCATTATTTTGGCATTTACTTGTATATTCCAGTCCAAAGGAGAACACTGTAACCAAAACCAGACTCCAGCTTTGCATATAAATAAAAAACACCTACTATAAACGTACTCATATGCTGTTTGGAATACAACTGTGTAAAAATCCAATAGGAGTTTGAATAAAAAGGGTTTTGTATATACCTCTCAAATGACCTATGTGGCTCCTCTTATTGGGGAGAATGGGGGGTAAGTTGAGCCATTTAGTCACATTCAGCATCACTCCGTCAAGGGAAATACAGTATTCTTTCTAACAAAGACATCTACATATATTTCAGGATGTTGTGTATCCCTTGAAATAAACAGAATGCATGTCAACATTACCTTTCTCGTAAGCTGTCCATACAAGTAGAGCCACATAGCGCATGTAGCTTGTCCAAAAAAAAGTGGTCTCTTGGCACAACTTACCCTGGTATGGGGTAAGTTGAGCCATGGGACAGAGTAAGTTAAGCCACCTACCCAATTTCTGTACTGAATGAAATATAACCACAACCTTTTTGAAACCATGTCTATATTTTTTCCTTAATACAATCACAATCACTTTTTGTCTTTTAATAATTGTAATAATAATATTTTTTTACATTTTTATTTCAACACAACCTTAACACCTAACAAACACTTTGTACTTCAAAAAAACTTGCCATTGTCTCAACTTACCTTATGGCCATTGTCTCAACTTACCTCATGGCCATTGTCTCAACTTACCTCATGGCCATTGGCTCAACTTACGTCATGGCCATTGGCTCAACTTATGTCATGGCCATTGGCTCAACTTACGTCATGGCCATTGTCTCAACTTACCTCATGGCCATTGGCTCAACTTACGTCATGGCCATTGCCTCAACTTACGTCATGGCCATTAGCTCAATTTACTCCAAGGCAAACATTTTGACTATATTAGCCCACACAGCTACAAGGACACACTTTCATGCTACTTTGAGGACCTTATATTGAAGCTTATAGAGAACCCAACTATACAGAATAGAATTCTCAAATGATCTACTTTGGTTGAGATACAAGCGTCATGAAACCTCTAACACAATAAATGAATTTGACTTGGTGAAAATCCACTCTTTGGACCTTATCACTTTGTCCATGTGGTTTCTTCCTTTACAGACTCCATGAAATGATGACCTCTTCCTACACACTGTGTTTGGTCAAATGATGGATTTTGTATATGGATTCATAGAAACAACGGTGGCTCAACTTACCCCATTGGCTCAACTTAGCCCACTCTCCCCTATGGACTAGATACAAGAGAGGGTGAGTCTTGGACCACTGTACATTATCATAACCTTCAGGCAGAGTTGCAGGGGACTCAAGGAGTGGAGAGGAGATGAGGGGGTGAATGAAATGTGGAAGCTGGGGATGATTAGGTGGCCATCATGGTATAGAAAATAGGCAGCAGGTCATCAATAGTTCCCTTCGGTCCTGCATGATGCCGGGTGTTATTCCAGCATACTGTCATCACCCCCTCCTCATCACCATTGCTAGTCACAATTGCTGAGAAAACCCAAGACATCATGGCAACATCAAACTAAAGTATTACAATAATTTCCTTTCTCCAGGAAACAAAACATATCCTTCCACATGGAAGCATAGGATGACAGACATGACACATTTGTCATAATATTGTGGTTTAGGGAACTGGTCATGCATGAAGTGATGAGAGTGGCTATGGCATCTTTTGCTTCCCAAACTTTCTGGTTCCCAGAAACGTATTGTTTACTGGGAGGTGCTATTATAACTTTGGTGCCACGCCAGATCCTTCAGCCCAGATTCGAGTTTGACTAATGCAAAAATGTAGCTGTACTTAGCTGTGCAATAAGGATGTGTTGAAATCTTCCTGAAAGCTGATCCTACTGCTGAGTGGAATACTGGTTTAGGAAACAAAAACAACATTAATTCTTCGAGGCAGCCTCATCACTTTTTCTATAGGTGAAATCGGTGAAAGTAAGAACCACATTGCACACGCCCATATCTTTACGGCACCTCATGACCGCTGGCCGTGAGGATAAGACAGGGCCATTATAGCAGGCGTTGACAGCTCTGCTCTCTCTCACCTCCTGATGGCTGACATCCACTATAAAGCCTGTAACAGCCAGGAGACTAGATTATGATGCTATCTCATGAGTAGAGGGTGGAGTGCTTTGAGAGCAGGAGGGTATGGATTACACGGAACCCAAACCGGATTCACAGACACCCAAAAATCACCTATGTATATTTTGACATGACCTATTGATTAACGAGACACACTATTTATCTCATTATTTTGTGCTATAATTTGCCATTTACCTTGAAACATATGATTATAATATTTTTTTACATTGTCAGTGGATTCTGCTATTTCAGCCACACTTGTTGCTGACAGGTGTATAAAATCAAGCACACAGCCATGCAATCTTCATAGACAACAATTGGCAGTAGAATAGCCTTACTGAAGAGCTCAGGGACTTTCAACTTGGCACCATCATAGGAAGCCACCTTTACAGCAAGTCAGTTTGTCAAATTTCTGCCCTGCTAGAGCTGCCCCGGTCAACTGTAAGTGCTGTTATTGTGAAGTAGAAAAGTCTAGGAGCAACAGCGGTTCAGCCGCGAAGTGGTAGGCCACACAAGCTCACAGAGCAGGACCACCAAGTGCTGAAGCGCGTAGCACGTAGAAGTTATCTGTCCTCAGTTGCAACACTTACTACCGAGTTCCAAACTGTCTCTGGAAGCAATGTCAGCGCAATGACTGTTTGTCGGGAGCTTCATGAAATGGGTTTCCATGGCCGAGCAGCCGCACACAAGCCTAAGCTCACCATGCGCAATGCCAAGCATGAGCTGGTGTGGTGTAAAGCTCGCTGCAATTGGACTCTAGAGCAGTGGAAATGCATTCTCTGGAGTGATTAATCACCCTTCACCGTCTGGCAGTCCGACGGACAAATCTGGGTTTGGAGGATGTCAGAAGAACACTACCTGCCCCAATACATAGTGCCAACTTTAAAGTTTGGTGGAGGAGGAATAATGGTCTGGGGCTGTTTTTCATGGTTCTGTCTAGGCCCCTTAGTTCCAGTGAATGGAAATCTTAGTGATACAGCATACAATGACATTCTAGACGATTCTGTGATTCTAACTTTGTGGCAAAAGTTTGGATTAGGCCCTTTCCCATGTACAAAGCGAGTTCCATACAGAAATGGTTTGTCGAGATTGGTGTGGTAGAAACTTGACAGAGCCCTGAGTTGGAACGCCAACTGTGAGCCAAGCCTAATTGCCCAACATCAGAGCCTGATCTCACTAACGCTCTTTTGGTTGAATGGAAGCAAGACACCGCAACAATGTTCCAACATCTAATGGAAAGCCTTCCCAGAAGAGAGGAGGCTGTTCTAGCAGCAAAGGGGGGGACGAACTCCATATTAAGGCCCATGATTTTGGAATTAGATGTTGGACGAGCAGGTGTCCACATACTTTTGTTCATGTAGTGTAGCTAGAAGGGCAAAACATTTATATTTTTAGCTGCTTTGTTTTGCAGAGTTGTAATTAATTACTTGATTACATTGCGCAGGACAAAAGAAAACAGCTTTCATTGAGAGGAGGTGAGGCTATGCTTGGTTTTTAATAAAATAAAACGAAATGAGGAATGGGGTATTGTGTGTAGATGGACGAAGATTTTTTTTTATTTTGTCCATTTTAGAATAAGGCTGTAACGTAACAAAATGTGGAAAAGGTGAAGGGGTCTGAACTTTCTGCACTATCTGTAAGCAAGAAAATAAGAACAAATATGTGTCTTTCCCTATACAACCCAAGGCCAAAGAGAACCATTTTTTTATTCTAAATTGTATTTATCCATCAAATACATTTTTAAGATTGAGATTTAATGTAGAGCGTAATGACTGTACATTTTGTGGGAATGACATTGAAACTACTGAACATATTTTATTTTAATGCCGCTAGCTTTCCATCCAATTGGCGTCAGATTTTCATGTGAATTTTCTAAAATCCGCATAAAGAAAAAATGTGAATTTTTTCACCATGGGTGTATCCACCAATTGGACTTGTTGAGAATAAAAATCAGTGTTTGATGACATATTGCACATATAATATACTTATTATTTTTTTTGCTTAAGTTCTCATGTACCGAATACAAATCTAAAGTTCAAAGTGTTTCCATCGCATTTTCTCTCTACGGAGAGCTTTGTTACAAAACCTTTTGTGTTAAATAGCAAATGTGCCAACTCTGGTCTCCGAACGCGCGCTCTAGACAACTGCTCACAGATCACCACCCTGTGTTCAACATAATTTGTTTAATCTGTAGCCTAATAAACTGCTTGGTTTCCCGAGTCGAAGTGGGAGGACCACACACACCATATCATCGTGTGACTCCAAGTTTATTTCGATAGGATTGTTATTATATCGATATTTGCGCATAAAGGCGTTCCCACCGCCATTTCTTGCATAATTAATTTTACAGACACAGACACAAAAAGATCTCACCATGTCGAACGAACACATTATCTGTCTGCATTCATGAAATTGGACTGAAACTTCCTGTTTCCATTTTTATTAGGTATGACTTTACTCTTATAAAAACTGTAGATGGAAATGTGGTTTGTGATCATATTACCACTTTGTTTCGTTATTTTCAAAGAATATGAATATTTCCAATTTCACATGCAATGATGTCAAATTTGGTTTATTCCAAGATGATAATGATTTCAATTTCCTGGTCAATAATTTTATTGTATTAGCTAAATTCTTTATACACAAATTAAGATTGATGAAGACTACCCCCTTTATTATTGATTTTGAAAGCTAGCTTGATATTGTTGTGCAATCATAAAGATTTGTTAAAACAAACATGCCCTGAAAGTCATTGCTGCCTTTGAAACATACAATCTGATATATGTATGATTGAATATACAGTATATAAGACCTCTGTGACGTTGTTGTTTTTTTTTAATCTATTTTTTATTTTATTATTATAATATATATATTTTACCTGTGTGCTTGGTTATGTACACTGCTAAATATTAATCTTGAAGGAGTAATCTAACTGCAATATATATTTGTACAATTTGGAAAAGTTTAATATACTGTAATAATTTTTTTTTAAATCATTTTTGCAAAGATAGCAAGAGCCAGTGTCTGTAATGTGTTTCATAATACACTCGTTCTACAACACCTTGCTACGAAATTAGTTTCAAAGTTTCATCATGTCTTGGTATCAACTGTGAGTTGAATGCCCGGTCTTGAGTCAGCTCAGCTGTCCTTCAACACAATATTCTATAACTGGCTAGTTTTATCTCTTCGCACCTCTCCTTATGTCTGCTGTAAGATCTTTTCCCGGGGGACAAATCCCAGAACTACTAATATCCCTACAGGTGTACGCTATATGTGGACATTGCACGAACA
Source organism: Salvelinus fontinalis (assembly GCF_029448725.1). Taxonomy (NCBI): domain Eukaryota; kingdom Metazoa; phylum Chordata; class Actinopteri; order Salmoniformes; family Salmonidae; genus Salvelinus; species Salvelinus fontinalis. The sequence goes on from NC_074689.1 coordinate 14,487,136, forward strand.
TCGCCCAGCTTGACTGTAGATATATTTCAATAAAAAAATCTAGGGTTGTGTTCATGTTTCAAAGACAAACCATTTTCTGCTGTAAATATCATATTTAATGGGCTGATAAAGAAGGTATGCATACACTTAACTAGCAATTGAAAATAAGTTGTGTGTAGAGTACAACTTTAGCTGTCTGACCAGAACTAGAATGGCATTCTATTTGTCTATTTGGTCAAATCTAAGAGTTTGGCTGTCTAACCAAACACTGACATGCCCAGATGTTCTCTGTCTTTAAGTCTCCAGTGGGTGATGAAGTCCCTTCCATCTATGTAATGTATTATAGGTTATGGACAGGTGCAGTCAGCTGGCAGGAGGGGTGGAGTGCATGACATTCCATCCTGGTTAAGACAGAGTTTGCCTCAAACCATGATTCCAGCAGGCAGAGTTCAATAACTACAGGCAGATGTAAGATGCAGGAGGATGGCACTCTTCTCAAACCACTCTGTAGGCCACTGCCCAATTCAAAGCTTCCCCCAGAGGAATATGAGAAGAGTGCAATTGCTGAACTTTTGTAGCGATTGTAAACAAAGTGTATTGATAAATTTCAAGTGTAACAGTTGTGTGTAGAATAAACCATACTTCACATAATACTGTAGAAGCAGTGTTCTGCTAATATAACAACGTGTACATATTACATGTAATTCACAGCCGATACAGATACTTTACCTATCAGAGACATTTACTTTGCCTATTATCTAGTAGTGCTGGGGATATCTTGCCAAACATGTCAGTCGTCATACCTTCCTGTATGGTGTCCCATATAAGAAAAGAGTTCTCTGACATGTTTGACAAATGCACAGCCCCCCCCCCCCCCCCCCCAACCCATAGTACCATTTGATTCAATAATAACAAAAGACGCTAAAAAGTAATATGTGTTTTGTTTAATTTTAATGCTGAGTGAAAGGTCTCAATTCATACATCAGTAGCAACCAGTCTTTCAGTAAGAGGACTCCATGACAAAAGCAGCTCTTCTGTCCTCCATCTGTATAAAAACGAGGAAGAGAGTGACACGTGTATTGAAAGGGTGATATTACTAAACACTTGTGATGTACTGTCTTATTAGTAATCACCTTTTGTCACTTCGGAGGTGTTTGCCAACGCCTGATGGGCATTGCAGCGTAGATCAGCTCCAGGCTCGTCTCGTCACAGATACTGGTCATGAAGGAGCCTGTCTTCGGCACCTTAATCCGACCCAGCTCCTATATTTATGAAGATGGCCCCGGCAGATCTGCTTCTAGCTCCTAAGCAACTTTGCAGCCGGAAATAACTTTTGGATATCAGTGGCGGTAACTCACCAGCATTACGACTAGGAATACGACTTTTCCAAATTGGATCCTTTCGGGAAAGGGTGAAAACATACAGTTGAAGTCGGAAGTTTACACACACTTAGGTTGGAGTCATTAAAACTCGTTTTTTCAACCACTTCACAAATGTCTTGTTAACAAACTATAGTTTTGGCAAGTCGGTAAGGACATCTGCTTTGTGCATGACACAAGTAATTTTTCCGACAATTGTTTCCAGATAGATTATTTCTGTAACGGAGTGAGTGACTGGTTGCCGGGAAGTCATTCGCAGGAGAGCAGAGATGGGTGATAACAGGATAACTTTAATATACACTCTGGCCCAAAGGCACAGGCGAGGCAGCACAAAGCACAACCATGGTAACATGAACCGGATAAAACAAAACAAATAAACCTAGGTTTGAAACAAACCTAGCGCAAGCCAGCCTGTAGCGTAACACCATACACAAAGAACAATTCCACAAACTGTATCACAATTCCAGTAAGTCAGACGTTTACATACACTAAGTTGACTGTGCCTTTAAACAACTTGTAAAATTCCAGAAAATTATGTGATGGCTTTAAAAGCTTCTGATAGGCTAATTGACATCATTTGAGTCAATTGGAGGTGTACCTGTGGATGTATTTCAAGGCCTACCTTCAAACTCAGTGCCTCTTTGCTTGACATCATGGGAAAATCAAAGGAAATCAGCCAAGACCTCAGAAAAAAATTGTAGACCTCCACAAGTCTGGTTCATCCTTGGGAGCAATTTCCAAATGCCCGAAGGTACCACGTTCATCTGTACAAACAATAGTATTGTCACGATCGTGTTGACGTGAAAGAGAGGACCAAGGCGCAACATGACTAGAATACATCTTCTTTTATTTCAACGACGAAGATGAACACGTAACACTTATACACACTAACAAAAACAACAAACGATCGTGAAACTTAAAACGTAAGTGTGCACACACACACACACACACACACACACACACACACACACACACACACACACACACACACACACACACACACACACACACACACACACACACACACACACACACACACACACACACACACACACACACACACACACACACTACTTACGTTCGACATATACATATACAATGACCCACAAACAGCTAAAGCCTATGGCAGCCTTAAATATGGTTCCCAATTAGAGACAACAGAAACCAGCTGTCTCTAATTGAGAACCCATTCAGGCAACCATAGACTTTCCTAGAAAACTACACACACCCATAGACACAGCTAGATACATACACTCAACACAAACCCATACACTACAACCAACCCCACCTCTACCATATAATACCCCCAAACACACACATACCCCATGTCACACCCTGACCTAACTAAAATAATAAAGAAAACAAATAATACTAAGGCCAGGGCGTGACAAGTATGCAAGTATAAACACCATGGGACCAAGCAGCCGCCATACCGCTCCGGAAGGAGACACGTTCTGTCTCCTGGAGATGAACGTACTTTGGTGCTAAAAGTGCAAATCAATCCCAGAACAACAGCAAATGACCTTGTGAAGATGCTGGAGGAAACAGCTACAAAAATATCTATATCCACAGTAAAACGAGTCCGATATCGAGAACCTGAAAGGCCGCTCAGCAAGGAAGAAGCCACTGCTCCAAAACCACCATAAAAAAAGCCAGACTACGGTTTGCAGCTGCACATGGGGACAAAGATCGTACATTTTGGAGAAATGTCCTCTGGTCTGATGAAACAAAAATAGAACTGTTTGGCCATAATGACCTTCGTTATGTTCGGAGGCAAAAGGGGGATGCTTGCAAGCCGAAGAACACCATCCCAACCGTGAAGCACGGGGGTGGCAGCATCATGTTGTGGGGGTGCTTTGCTGCAAGAGGGGCTGGTGCACTTCACAAAATAGATGGCACCATGAGGAAGAAAGAATATGTGGATATATTGAAGCAACATCTCAAGACATCAGTCAGGAAGTTAAAGCTTGGTCGCAAATGGGTCTTCCAAATGGACAATGACCCCAAGCATACTTCCAAAGTTGTGGCAAAATGTCTTAAGGACAACAATGTCAAGGTATTGGAGTGGCCATCCCATAGCCCTGACCTCAATCCTATAGAAAATGTGTGGGCAGAACTGAAAAAGTGAGCAAGGAGGCCTACAAACCTGACTCAGTTACACCAGCTCTGTCAGGAGGAATGGGCCAAAAATCACCCAACTTATTGTGGGAAGCTTTTGGAAGGCTACCCGAAACGTTTGACCCAAGTTAAACAATTTAAAGACAATGCTACCAAATACTAATTGAGTGCATGTAAACTTCTGATATCTGGGACGTCTCATATCCAGGATGGATCGAACGGAGTACGCCGGGACCCCCTCGATGTCCAGAGGGGGAGGAGGAACCTCCCCCACCTCAGCCTCCTGGAGCAGGCCAGCCACCACAGGCCTGAGGAGAGAAACATGGAACGAGGGGTTCATGCGGTAATTGGGGGGAAGCTTTAACCTATAACATACCTTGTTCACTCTACTCAGGACTTTAAACGGCCCCACAAACCGCGGACCCAGCTTCCGGCAGGGCAGGCGGAGGGGTAGGTTTCGGGTCGAGAGCCAGACCCTGTACCCTGGTGAGAACACCGGGGCCTCACTGCGGTGACGGACTGCGCCAACTTTCTGCCGCAGTACGGCGTGCTGATGGTGGACGTGGGCGGCTTCCCAGGTTTCCTCCCCGCCGGGACAAATCGTCCGCCGCAGGAACCTTGGTCTGACTCTGATGCCAAGGAGCAAGAACCGGCTGATACCCTAATACACATTGAAAGGGAGAAAGGTTAGTGGAGGAGTGGCGGAGCGAGTTCTGGGCCATCTCTGCCCAGGGCACGAACTCCACCCACTCCTCCGGCCGGTCCTAGCAGTAAGACCTCAGAAACCTACCCACATCCTGGTTAACTCTCGCCACCTGCCCATTACTCTCGGGGTGAAAACCTGAGGTAAGGCTGACCGAGACCCCCAGACGTTCCATAAAAACCTTCCAGACCTTTGACGTGAACTGGGGACCCCGATCAGACACTATATCCTCAGGCACCTCATAGTGCCGGAAGACGTGTGTAAACAGAGCCTCCGCAGTTTGTAGGGCCGTAGGGAGATCGGGCAAAGGGAGGAGACAGGACTTCGAAAAACGATCCACAACGACCAGGATCGTGGTTACCCTGTGAAGGTGGAAGATCGGTTAGGAAATCCACTGACAGGTGCGACCACGGCCGTTGTGGAACGGGTAAGGGTTGTAACTTACCTCTGGGCAGGTGTCTAGGAGTCTTGCACTGGGCGCACACTGAGCAGGAGGAAACATAAAACCTCACATCCTTAGCTAAAGTGGGCCACCAGTACCTCCCATCAAGACAGCGCACCGTCTGACCGATCCCAGGATGACCAGAGGAGGGTGACGTGTGGGCCCAATAGATCAGTCGGTCGCAGACAGCAGACAGAACATACAGACTCCCAGCTGGACACTGAGGGGGAGTGGGCTCTGCACGTGATGCCCGCTCAATGTCCGCGTCCAGCTCCCACACTACCGGCGCCACCGGTAGCTGGGAGTATGGGAGTGGAATCCATGGACCGCTCCTCTGTGTCATACAGCCGGGACAGTGCGTCTGCCTGAACGTTCTGGGAGCCTGGTCTGTAAGAGATGGTTAACATAAAACGGGTGAAAAACATGGCCCACCTTGCCCTGCGAGGATTCAGTCTCCTCGCCTCCCGGATGTACTCCAGATTGCGATGGTCAGTCCAGATGAGAAAAGGGTGTTTAGCCCCCTCAATCGAATGTCTCCACGCCTTCAAAGCCTTGACGACAGCCAAAAGCTCCCGGTCCTCCACATCATAGTTTCGCTCCGCCGGGCTGAGCTGCTTCTTCGAGAAGGCACAGGGGTGGAGCTTCAGTGGCGTACCCGAGCGCTGAGAGAGCACAGCTCCTATCCCAGCCTCGGATGCGTCCACCTCCACTATGAACGACAAAGAGGGATCCGGATGAGCCAACACAGGAGCCGAGGTAAACAGAGCCTTCAGGTGCCTAAAAGCCCTGTTCGCCTCAGCTGACCACTGCAAGCGCACCGGGCCCCCCTTTAGCAGTGAGGTAATGGGAGCAGCTACCTGACCAAAACCCTGGATAAACCTCCGGTAGTAGTAGGGCAAACCCTAAGAATCGCTGCACCTCCTTCACCGTGGTGGGAGTCGGCGGTCACCCGATCTCCACACCTGACGTGGAAATACGATGCCCTAGGAAGGAGACGGACTGTTGGAAGAACAAGCATTTCTCAGCCTTGACGTACAGGTCATGCGCCAACAGGCGACCAAGCACTTTGCGCACCAGGGACACATGCTCGGCGCGTGTAGCGGAGTATATCAGAATGTCATCGATATACACCACTAGACCCTGCCCGTGCAGGTCTCTGAAAATCTCGTCTACAAAGGATTGGAAGACTGATGGAGCATTCATCAACCCATACGGCATGATGAGGTACTGATAGAGCCCTGAGGTGGTACTAAATGCTATCTTCCACTCGTCTCCCTTCCGGATACGCACCAGGTTGTACGCACTCCTGAGATACAGTTTAGTGAAGAAGCGCGCCCCGTGCATTGACTCAATCGCCGTAGCGATGAGGTACCGGGTAACTGTACCTCACCGTGATTTGATTGAGACCTCGATAATCAATGCATGGACGCAAACCTCAATCCCTCTTCTTCACAAAAAAGAAACTCGAGGAGACGGGTGAAGTGGAGGACCGAATGTACCCCTGATGCAGGGATTCGGTGACATATGTCTCCATAGCCACCGTCTCTGCTTGCGACAGGGGATACACATGACTCCTGGGAAGTGCAGCGTCTACCAGGAGATTTATCGCACAATCCCCCCCGTCGATGGGGTGGTAATTCAGTCGCCTTCTTCTTACAGAAAGCGAGAGCCAAATCGGGAGATTCTGGGGGAATGTGCGCGGTGGAGACCTGATCTGGACTTTCCACCGCACTCTCGCGACCACCCCGTGAGAGCCCTCTGTGGCCAAGATACAGTGGGGTTATGACAAGCTAACCAGGGTAAGCCCAGCACCACGGGATACGCAGGAGAGTCAATAAGAAAAAGACTTATCTTTTCCTTGTGATTCCCCTGCGTCACCATACTCAAAGGAGCGGTGGCCTCCCTGATAAACCCTGACCCTACTGGTCGACTATCTAAGGCATGAACGGGGAAGGGCACATCCACGGGAACAATGGGAATCCCTAAACTATGAGCTAACACTTTATTAATGAAATTCCCAGCCGCGCCTGAATCTGCTAGCGCCTTATGCTGGGAAAGCGGGGGGAAAAAATCAGGAAAAATGACAGACACAAACATATGTGCGCCAGAGGGCTCTGGGTGAGAATGGTGCCTACTCACCTGGGGTGACGCCAGAGCGCCCTGCCTGCTGCCTCGATTCCCAGTGGAACCAACCCGGCACCGACCAGCAGTGTGACCTCTGCGACCACATATGGTGCACAAGCGAGAACCCCCTCCGGTCTCCCTGCGCACTGTCCCTCCCAGCTCTATGGGTATCGGAGAGGGGGTGCAGGAGGATGGAACAACCAGACCCCGATCTGGACGTCCGCGAGTAGCCAGCAGGTTGTCCAGCCAGATGGACAGGTCCACCAGCTGGTCGAAGGTGAGGGTGGTGTCTCTGCAGGCCAGCTCCCTACGGACGTCCTTGCGTAGACTACCGCGGTAATGGTCGATCAGGGCCCTGTTGCTCCATCCAGCGCCGGCAGCCAGGGTCCTAAACTCCAGAGCAAACTCCTGGGCGCTCCTCGTCTCCTGTCTCAGATGGTAGAGGCGCTCACCCGCCTCTCTGCCCTCGGGTGGGTGGTCGAATACTGCCCGGAAACGGCGGATGAACTCCTCAAAATGGTCAAACGCAGCATCTCCCTCTCCACACACAGCGCTGGCCCACTCCAGGGCTTTCCCGGTGAGGCACGAGACGAGGGCCGATGGAGTTGGGTGGACCGTGGCCAGGTAAAGGCTTAGTTGGAGGAGGAAACCCTGGTAGTTGGCAGCACTTCCGTCGTACCCCTGTGGCATGGATAGATGGATCCCACTGGGTTCAGGCGGGAAAGGGGCGCTCAGGATAGACCCCGGTTGTGCTGGTGGAGGCGCTGGACAAACTCAGTTTCTCCCAGCGGTCCATATTCTGGACAACGCGATCCATGGCGGCGCTCAGATGGTAAATCTTCTCCGTATGTTCCTGGACTCGCTCCTCCATCTCCATGGCCGAGGTACCTTCTCCTGCTGACTTCATATATTGGTCAGAGATTCTGTCGTCGACATGTTTATAGGTGGCAGGGAAGTCAGGCGCAGGAGAATCGAACTTGGTAAAATGGAGTAGTTTAATAATTTAAAAACACAGCTCCAAACCCATAATACATAATCAACGCAAAGTGGGTATGAGGACCCGACGCGTACCAATACAAACTACACGATCACAACCAAACAAACAATCTCTGACAAGGACATGAGGGGAAACAGAGGGTTAAATACACAACAGGATAATGAATGGGATTGGAACCAGGTGTGTAGGAAAACAAGACAAAACCAATGGAAAATGAAAAATGGATCAATGATGGCTAGAAGACCGGTGACGTCGACCGCCCAGCACCGCCCGAACAAGGAGAGGCATCGACTTCGGCAGAAGTCGTGACAGTGGAGTGGTTGATAAATGAGTTTTAATGACTCCAACCTAAGTGTATGCAAACTTCCGACTTCAACTGTATGTCATTATGAAACAAAAAATGCTGCATTTCATTGGCCTAGCTGTCAAACTTTTAATGGTTGGCACCAGATGTCAAACCACCATGTTCACATTAGGATAGAGAAAAAGCCATCTGGCTGAGCTCATACAGAAACAGGACCAGATGGAGCTGTATTTCACTGGTTCGTTATTCAAAACAACACATTTACTGAGGATTTTACCAAAACTGCTTGAATTCATCATAGTAAGGGAATGAAGGACTCAGTCAGGATCCCACCTTGCTGCCAAGGTTGGGTGAGGAGTAGGTGAAGGGGCGCGTGTGTGGGATGGGGGGGACACAGGTGTTCATGGGAGTCGAGGGAGAGCAGGGAGGGACCTGGAAGAGAGAAAAGACAAATGGGAGAATAAAATTCAAGCATAAAACCTGATTGTAGAATCTGGCATAAATCTCTGATCACCCATGAGCTTTGTCACAGAGTCCATGGTGCCCTATTCCCCTTTAATAATCATCAATGGATGTCATCAATGGAAGATATGTGTGGCTATTTGTCTATAGATACTTACCAGGTGGTCACGGGGTTTGTTGTCATGACCTGGACATAGTATCTCCAAAAGCCCCAAATACCATACATTTCTGATACATTTGTCATTCATCTCTTCCAAAGTTTGTGTTGAACTTCCGCTATCACAATGTGAATCAGAGTGCTTGAAATGACAAGACCCAGACAGCCAAATAACAGACCACACAGTCTAAAAGGTGAACAAAATATACTCAAATAGCGTGATGAGTTCATGTTGGACAGGATGTTAATAATAACTTTTCAATACGACCAACAAAGTGCTTCACATCATAAAGTAATAAAATAAAAGTACTAAACAAGAAACAAAAATAAGAGGCAGGAGAAATGAAAAAAAGATAGCTAATTAAAATCTTCCATTTAAATCATTCATTAAAACATCTTTATGAAAGTGTCTTCAGCAGGGATATAAAAGAGGCACTGAATATCTTATGGCAGAACATTCCAAAGTCTAGGGGCCCTAATGGCAAATACCTGGTCTCCTTTTCGTTTTCAACCTAGACTTTGGAATGGTCAAGAGTGCCCCTTGTTACAGAGAAAATCACATGATTTCACACGTGAAATTTTTTACACATGTAACATTTTATTTCACATGTGAAACCATGTGATTTTGGAACACTTCACATGTGATGATATTTCACATGAAGTTTCAAATGTGGATATTTTTCACAGGAAATGTCACAGGTGATAACCTCCAAACAAACATTTGTCATTAGGATGTCCCCAGAATGTCACGTAATTGCAGTGTTCCACTTAGATACTGTTAGGTTCTTATTTTTCAGAGTAAATAACCCACGGACACTATAGAAGCTTAAACCAAGTTTAATCATTGCCCAAAGGTTCTGTACAGCTGAAAACAAGATTTCAGACATCACAGTTGATATACATCCTACTTCTTCCTTACAGTTTATGGCTCCACAGGAAAGAAGGTAACCAGATAGCAACACTGATTACTCCCTTAAGGGGAACTGACCTCACCCCTCACCTCCTGATGCACAGATATCCATCTGTCTTCCCTATATCAACACATCGCTCTCCTCTTCTCCATCAAACACATTCCAAAGCCTTCTGGCTTATTACAAACTCTTTCTATTCAAGGCTTTGTCTCTATCATTTATTTAATATCTCAATGTTCAAAGTTTAGGCAATCCCAACAATATTTAACATACTTTGACATACAGTTCCTTCAGAAAGTATTCACACCCCTTGGCTTTTTCCACATTTTGTTGTGTTCCAGATTAAATTTAGATTGTATTTGTCACTGGCCTACACACAATACCCCATAATGTCAAAGTGGAATTATGTTAAAAAATATATATATATACAGAAATTGATAATTTTTTAAAGCTGACATGTCTTGAGTCAATAAATATTCAACCCCTTTGTTATGGCAAACCTAAATAGGTTCAGGAGTAAAACTTTGCTCAACAAGTCACATAACACGTCACTGTCTGTTTGCTATAATAGTATTTAACATCAGTTTTGAATGACTACCTCATTGCTGTACCCTACACATACAATTATCTGCAAGGTCCCTTAGTGGAACAGTGCATTTCAACCACAGATTCAACCGCAAAGACCAGGGAGGTTTTCCAATGCCTCGCAAAGGGCACCTATTGGTAAATCAGACATTTAATATTCCTTTGAGAATGGTGAAGTTATTAATTACACTTTGGATGGTGCATCAATACACCCAGGCACTACAAAGATACAGGCATCCTTCCTAACTCAGTTGCCGGCGAGGAAGGAAACCGCTCAGGGATTTCACCAGGAAGCCAATGCTACCTTTAAAACAGTTAAAGAGTTTAATGAATGTGACAGGAAAAAACTGAGGTTGGATCAACAACATTGTAGTTACTCCACAATGCTAACCTTATTGACAGAGTAAAAAGAAGGAAACCTCTACAGAATAAAAATATTCCAAAACATGGATTCTGCAACAAGGCACTAAATTAATACTGAAATATTTGGCAAAGCGATTAACTTTTTGTCCTGAATACAAAGTGTTTTGTTTGGGTCAAATCCAATACAACACATTACTGAGTACCAATGTTCCCTCTAAGCTGCACACGGGCGCGCAGCTCCCCTCAGACTGCTACACAGTAGAAATATCAGAGAAAGAAGCACGAGATTTAAGTTTCCCCCTTTAGTCAACACTATCAACGTTTTGCTCTACTGTGTGAATTGTTCTCGAATCAACGCAATATTAGCCACATTCAATCTAACATACCAAAACAAAATGAACTATGCAAGACTTAGTATGCAAAACGAACTGTGCAAGAGATTTTCTCTTAGCATTGGAGTAGGATTCTATTGCATTGACAGGCACGACTCAGGCAGATACTTTACACAGACTGGTGTTCACTTTGAACTGGACTGTGTTTACAGCATGAGATGTTGCGAGTAGATGCGCTTGTTTTGAGATCAAAGCGAAAGCTGCATGGAGCCACATGTGCACATTTGTTCATATTATTTGCTAGTTAGTAAGTTATTAGTCTAGTTATAGTTAATTTCTAGTCAACAATGGGGGAGTAGTTGCTTCCTACAAGAGCACAAAATGTGTGCATTTGTCACCCTCTTTGAAAAGCAAGTCAGGTAAAGACATTTTTTTATGTCTTAAAGGGGCTCTATTGTATTTTGAGGCGGTCTTGAATAAGATAATTAGCCAATAGGCAGAGGGTAGCATAATTTTCCCAGTTCCCTGTAATAATGCTGTGGGAATAACAATAAATTATATTTTGTAAAGTGGTTTCTTACATCAAACAACACAACAATTTCAGTCACCTCCTTGTCTGAAGTACAAGTGGATAAACATGTTAATGTCAAGCCCTGCATGTTTTTTTTCAAAAGTCTCATTGAATGTAGACCTACATTTAACACCACATATTTGCTGCTACTGTAGGCTGAATGATAGAACAGCTTTTTCCATGTTAAGGTTATGGATGCATTTTACTCCATTGTTTTTGATGGTAGTTGTCACGACTTCCGCCGAAGTTGACTCCCCTGCCTGTTCGGGCGGTGCTCGGCGGTCGTCGTCACCGTCCTACTAGCCGCCACCGATCCCTTTTTCGTTTGTCTGTTTGTTTTGTCTTATTAGTTGCACCTGTTTTTTGTTTCGTAATGAGTATCCCTATAATTAGGAGTTTGACCCGCCCTTGTTTTGTGCGGGATTGTTTTTTGTTACGTGTGTGTATGTTTGGGTTTTGGCAAGTGTTCTCTCTGCACCCTTGATGTTCGGGCTTATTCAGTTTTGAATTAAGAAAAAATATAAGGAATAATTTTTCCAAAGCGGCTCTCTCTCTCTCTGCGTCTGGTTCTTTCGCCAACCTAGTTCCGCGTGACAGTAGTCTAATCTGGTAGGCCTACATTATGATCAAATAACCACAGTAGACTACTTGGCCACTGTTAGAACTGTAACTTAAAGCAGGTACAGTCTAAGTGTTCACAGTAATCACACGCCGGATGTTGCACACATTCAAATTTGCGCTTAGCAGACCTGAAAGTGCCACCCCAAAAAAGGTGTGACTATTGCTGAGTACCATTTTCCATATTTTCAAGCATAGTGGTGGCTGCATCATGTTATGGTATGCTTGTCATCATTAAGGACTGGGGAGTTTTTCAGCATAAAAAATAAACAGATTGGAGCTAAGCACAGGCAATATCCTAGTGGAAAACCTGGTTCAGTCTGCTTTCCAATAGAAAACTAGGAGATTAATTTACATTTCAGCAGGACAATAACCCCAAAAGCAAGACCAAATCTAGACCTGAAAATGGCTCTCTAGCAATGACCAATAACCAGTTTGAAAATAATAATGTTTCACAATCCAGGTGTGTCCTACATGTTTCAAGCGGACCATCATAGTCCCTGTGCCCAAGAAAGTTAAAGTAACCTGCCTAAATGACTACTGCGCCTTAACACTCACGTCGGTAGCCATGAAGTGCTTTGAAAGGCTGGTCATGGCACACATCAACAGCATCCTCCTGGAAACCCTAGACCCACTCCAATTCGCATAACGCCCCAACAGATCCACAGATGATGCAATCTCAATCGCACTCCACACCGCCCTTTCTCACCTGGACAAAAGGAACACCTATGTGAGAATGCTGTTCATCAACTACAGCTCAGTGTTCAACACCATAGTGCCCACAAAGCTCATCACTAAGCTAAGTACTCTGGGACTAAACACCTCCCTCTGCAACTGGACCCTGGACTTCCCGACGGGCCGCCCCCAGGTGGTAAGAGTAGGCAACAATACGTCTGCCATGCTGATCCTTAACACTGGGGCCCCTCAGGGGTGTGTACTTAGTCCCCCCCCCCCCCTCCCCCCCTGTATTCCCTGTTCACCCACGACTGCATGGCCAAACACAACTCCAACACCATCATTAAGTTAGCTGACAACACAATAGTGGTAGGCCTGATCACCGACAACGATGAGACGGCTTATAGGGAGGAGGTCAGAGAACTGGCAGTGTGGTGCCAGGACACCAACCTCTCCATCAATGTGAGCAAGACAAAAGGAGCTGATCGTGGACTACAGGAAAAGGCGGGCCGAACAGGCCCCCATTAACATCGACAGGGCTGTAGTGGAGCAGATTGAGGGTTTCAAGTTCCTTGGTGTCCACATCACCAACAAACTATCATGATTCAAACATACCAAGACAGTCGTGAAGAGGGCACGACAAAACCTTTTCCCCCTCAGGAGACTGAAAAGGTTTGCCATGGGCCACCAGATCCTCAAAAGGTTCTACAGCTGCAACATCGAGAGCATCCTGACCAGTTGCATCACCGCCTGGTATGGCAACTGCTCGGCATCTGACCGTAAGGCGCTACAGAGGGTAGTGCCAACGGCACAGTACATCACTGTGGCCAAGCTTCCTGCCAGCCAAGACCTACTTAATAGGCGGTGTCAGAGGAAAGCCCATAAAATTGTCAGAGACTCCAGTCACCCAAGTTATAGACTGTTTTCTCTGCTACCGCATGGCAAGCGGTACTGGAGCGCCAAGTCTAGGACCAAAAGGCTCCTTAACAGCTTCTACCCCCAAGCCATAAGACTGCTGAACAACTCCTAAAAATCGGCAGCGGACAATTTACATTGACCCCCCCCCCCCCCTCTTGTACACTGCTGCTACTCGTTGTTTGTTTGTTACTTATGCATAGTCACTTCGCCCCTACCTACATGTACAGATGACCTCAACTAGCCTGTACCCCTGCACACTGACTCGGTACAGGTGCCCCCTGTATATTCCCTCATTATTGTTATTCTTATTGTGTTACTTTTCATTATTACTTTTTATTTTAGCCTACTTGGTATTGTCATGCAGAAACAGGAAAGGGCTTTTCCCAAACTGTTGCTACAAAGTTGGAAGCATAGAATCATCTAGAATGTCACTGTACGTTGTAGCGTTAAGATTTCCCTTCACTGGAACTAAGGGGCCTAGTCCAAAAACATGAAAAACATCCCAAACCAGTATTCCTCCGTCACCAGTCTTTACAGTTGGCACTATGCATTGGGGAAGGTAGCGTTCTCCTGGCATCCGCCAAACCCAGATTTGTCGGTTGGACTGCCAGATGGTGAAGCGTGATTCATCACTATCGAGAACACGTTTCCACTGCTCCAGCGGCTCACACCACTCCAGACGACTCTTGGCACTGCGCATGGTGATCTTAGGCTTGTGTGCGGCTGCTCGGTCATGGAAACCCATTTCATGAAGCTCCCGACAAACAGTTCTTGTGCTGACGTTGCTTCCAGAGGCAGTTTGGAACTTAGTGGTGAGTGTTGCAACCGATGACAGACGATGTTTATACTCTACGCTCTTCAGCACTCAGCGGTCCCGTTCTATGAGCTTGTGTTGCTGTTAACAGAATTTATAACGGTTGAAGATAAATGATTAAATAATTCTACCCAAAAACTTAACCATTAGGGATTAGAGATTATGTAGCATAGACAAGGAGTAATTAAAGCTGATAAACATATGTCCAAATAGGTTGGACTGGGGAAGAGATGAATGTATGTGTGTGCCGAAAGAAAACAAAGAGAATCCTTAACCTATGTTTGAACCGACCCGGTTATAACTCTGGGGAGATAAGATGGGACAGGGAGTACCCCTCCAGGTTTCCCTTATCTTGGGGGAATGGAACTGTCAGTTGGGTAGTGGTCAACTGTGGTGAGAATTGTAGAGTAGTAGATAGTATAGCTCTCCAAATGTTAGTGTGTATGTATGTGCGTAGGTTAAGAGGATGTTATAAAAGGAACATCTTTGTATATGAATGGCAGAGCTCTCGCGAATAAAATTGGATTTGACTAATTGTGAGTTGGGAATTCTGTCTGTTTCATTTAAACCAGAACTCTACACACTTTGGGTTGCAGACCTATAAGGACAATTGAAATGTATGAGCATTGATTACAAAATTCCACAACAGTTGCCTACCACTTCGGGACCGAGCCGTTGTTGCTCCTAGAAATTTCCACTTCACAATAACAGCACTTACAGTTGACCGTGGCAGCTTTAGCAGGGCAGAAATTTGAAGAACTGACTTGTTGGAAAGGTGGCATCATATGACAGTGCCACATTGAAAGTCACTGAGCTCAGTAAGGCCATTCTACTGCCAATGTTTGTCTATGGAGATTGCATGGCTGTGTGCTCTATTTTATATATCTGTTAGCAACGGGTGTGGCTGATATAGCCAAATCCACTAATTTGAAGGGGTGTCCACATACTTTTGTATATATAGTGTATTTCCAGTCAATGTAAATAGCCTATAATTTTATAGAATTTTATTTTATTTGAAGTACAGCTTTGCTCTGTGCTTCTCCGCCCATGCACTACAGTTAGGCCCTATAGCAAGCTTGGGCAACTATTTTCCATGGAGGGCCACATTAGAATATATTTCTGCCATCGCGGGCCAGAATCATATTACAGGATGTGTTGACAGATATATCTACTGTAAATCCTTTCCAGATATGCTACTTATTTTACTTTTTTAACATGCACAGAAATAAACCACATCATCCATGTTCTCCTTTTGGTAGGTATTTTCATTATTACACATGCAATGAACTACACGGAGGGAAAAGTACACTGTGCATTCAGCACCACGGACAGAACTCTTGTTGATGGGTATGCACAAAAACACAAGAAAGAGAGAGAACTCAACATTACATTTAAACTACTCAATCAGTGTGAGGAGTGAAGTCTCTGATGGGCATTGACTAGAGCAGTGAAGTCAGGTATAGTTTCTGACGTCGCTATGCGCAGGATTGCTGAGAGGTGAGAGTCAGTAAGATATGATCTGTGCCTTGACTTGTTATATTTCATCACTGAAAATGTCTGTTCACATACATTGGTTGACCCAAACAGTACAAATATCTTCTGAGCATGACTCCTATTCTTTGGAAAGTTTTGTTAATCGAGAGATGCATAGAACCTTGTCAGTGACATTGGTTTGAATAGTTCTTCAATCACTGCATCAGACTGAAGATCGATAAGCTCAAGTTGCAGGTCAGTGGGAGCGTTATCCCCATTGAAAGTGAAAGGAGAAGAAACCAACAGCATGTCATTTTCCAACACTTTGAAATCCTCAAAACGACAAGAAAACTCACCGTTCAAAGCACGCAGCAGCGATGTATACTTCTCCCGCTGGTCATCTGATAGGGAACAGACTATTAGGTGTCGGATGGTCGGTGAGATTGTTGGCTTCTACTTGACGGCTCAGGAGGAGTAATTTTCCCTTGAAGGCTTTGACAAGGCTATACATCTGATGTGCAGAAAAGCCCTTCCCTTGTAGTTTGGAATTCAGTTCATTCACGAGGGCCATGGTGTCCATCGTGAAGGCAAAATCAGACAAACCATTCTATATCTTGCAGATGAGGGAAATCCACATATTTTCCTTTCATTTGCAAAAACTCAGCAATATCCGACTTCAGGTCCCCTTTTAAGCACTTTCCCCAAACTCAGCCATCTCACGTTTGTGTGGTAGGGGAGATATGCATGACCAGACTCTGTCTCTTCCAACAGTGAGACAAACAGTGAGACAAACTGCCTGTGGTTTAAAGATGTTGCTCTTATGAAGTTTACCACTTTAGTGACTGTATACATAACATGGCTCATTTTCAGAACACATTTATAGAGCACCTCCTGATGAATAATGCAATGCAGGAAAATAATTTTCTGATCTGGGTTCAGCTCAGCTACTTGATCTTGTATCCTTTTCAAAAGGCCAATGCTTTTTCCTGTCAAGTTTGGGCACCCATTAGTTGTCACACTGGAAAACTTTTCAAAACTCAGTCCAAGCTTTGCCACACACTTATTAACCTCCTCCAATAAATCTTTCCCTGTGGTTGTGCTCTTCATTTGCTCCACTGAAGCAAGCTCCTCTGTAATTTCATCGTCTGGGGTTATTCCTTTTAAGAATATCAACAACTGCGCCGTGTCACGTGCTTCACTGCTCTCATCCAGGGCCAAGGAGAAATCCCAGCTAGCAATGAGGAATCGGCCCAGAATCGCAATCCCGTTGTTTGCTGAATGCAGTTTGTGAAAAGTCCTTGCTGCTTTTGCAACTAAGAAAGCAACTATTTCGATGCACTTGGCCTCTGCTCAAAATACATATTCCTATATTTCTCTGCATGCTTTGTCTGGAAGTGTCGTGACAAGTTGTAGTAGTCTTACAAGACAGCGATGCTCTCTTTGCACGCTAAGCACACAGTTTCCCTGATACCTCAATAAAGAATAATGTCTATTACATTCATTGTCATTCATTGTCTACTTCCCTTTTCTTTGAAATCTTTGAAAAACTAATTTCTAGAAGCTACTATTTACAACTGTAACGTGTGTGTCAGTCACTGTCTGTCCTCGTACAGTTGTTATTCATACGTGCCTTCAAAATAAATGTCCCACAAGCGGTGGGAGTTAAGTCATTACACAAAGGCGAGTATTCATCTGGCTTTTAATTTGAATAACAAACCATTTAAAAAAAACGTACTATTGCAAATTCTTTATGTGATCTGAGCATGATTCCGCGGGCCGTATTGATTCTGGTCAAGGGGCGCATACGGTCCCCGGATCGCTCTTTGCCCAGGCCCAGGCCTGCCCTATAGGCTACTGATCATTTAATTGCTATATATATATATATATATATATATATATATATATATATATATATATATATATATATATATATATATATATATATATATACATATATATATATATATATATATATATATTAGGCTATAATTTATGTTTCCGTTGATGGTGTTCAATGCAAACCTGATCTACTTTGATTGGACTAAGTGATTAACAGTGATAAACACTAGAAAAGCCTGGCCTTGTTGGACCCGCCTTTGGGCCAATGACTTGAAATTCAACAAAAGTCTAATAAATACATTTCATATATGCTATCGGAATAAAAGTATTTTGGTTTGTCTTTATGAAGGTCTTAGGTAACATTGGAATACCAAAGAAAATGTATTTCAAAGAACACAATAGCATTTCCATTAGTTTATGTAACTGTAGGTTATGTGTACAAATTAAAAACACTAAAACACCACAAGTGTTAAAATCCATTAAATTAACACCATCACAAAAATCATTCAGTATTAATTAGCTATGGGCAGGTCTTAAGGAATGAATTCATTAATTTAAGATATTTAATTTCAAAAGAACATAATGGCATATGTTTTGTTTAAATATATTACTGTGCTTTTAGTGTTGTAAGTCCACATGGGGAGTGCATGTAATAGCGTAATTCTGCCAAGAAAAGGTTATATTTTGAAATAGAGCTCAAAGTGTTATTTTGAAGAGTTGTTTGATAGGATAGGTGATTTGCAAACTGCAGAATCGTCTCTTTCTGAAACTATATACAGTGCATTTGGAAAGTATTCAAACCCCTTGACTTTTTCCACATTTTGTTACATTACAGCCTTCTTCTGAAATGGATTAGAAATTTCAGCAACCTTATAAAAAAAGAACTGAAATAATATTTTGCTTAAGTATTCAGACCCTTTATTCAGTACTTTGTTGAAGCATCTTTGGCAGCGATTACAGCCTCGATTATTATTGGGTATGACGCTACAAGCTTGGCACACCTGTATTTGGGAAGTTTCTCCCATTCTTCTCTGCAGATCCACTCAAGCTCTGTCAGGTTGGATGGGGAGCGTCGCTGCACAGCTATTTTCAGGTCTCTCCAGAGATGTTCGATTGGGTTCAAGTCTGGGATATGGCTGGGCTACTCAAGGACATTAACTTCTTATGGCTGCAGGGGCAGTATTGAGTAGCTTGGATGAAAGGTGGACAGAGGTGCCCAGAGTAAACAGCCTGCTCCTCAGTCATAGTTACTAATATTTGCATATTATTAGTAGTATTATTAGTAGTATTAGTAGTATGATAGAAAACACTCTGAAGTTTCTAAAACTGTTTGAATTATGTCTGTGAGTATAACAGAACTCATATGGCAGGCAAAAACCTGAGAAGTTCCACTTCCTGTTTGGAATTTTTCTGAGGTAGCAGATTTTCAACCAAGCTCTCATTGAAATTACAGTGAGATATTGATGAGTGTTCACTTCCTACGGCTTCCACTAGATGTCAACAGTCAATAGAACTTTGTCTGATGACTCTAATGTGAAGGGGGGCCGAAGGAGACAGGAATTAGTCACCACTGCCACGAGCTGACCATGCTTTTACCACGCGCGTTCACGTGATAGGCAGCTCCGTTCCATCGCTCAACTGAAGTCAATCTAATTCTCCGGTTGGAACGTTATTCAAGATGTATGTTAACAACATTCTAAAGATTGATTCAATACATCGTTTGACATGTTTCTACTGACTGTTATGGAACTTTTGGACATTTCGTCACGTTATAGTGGACGCGCATTGTGACTTTGGAATTGTTTACCAAACGTGCTAACTAAAGTAGCTAATTGGACAAAAAACGGACATTATCGAACAAATCAAGCATTTATTGTGGACCTGGGATTCCTAGGACTGCATTCTGATGAAGTTCATCAAAGGTAAGGAAACATTTGTCATGTATTTTCTGGTTTCTGTTGACTCCAACATGGCGGCTAATTTGGCTATTGTTCTGAGCGCCGTCTCAGATTATTGCATGATTTGCTTTTTCCGTAAAGTTTTTTTAAAATCTGACACAGCGGTTGCATTAAGGAGAGGTATATCTATAATTCCATGTTTATAACCTGTATTATCATCTACATTTATGATGAGTATTTCTGTTGAAACGATGTGGCTATGCAAAATCACTTGATGTTTTTGCAACTAGTGAATGTAACGCGCCAATGTAAACTCAGATTTTTTTATATAAATATGAACTTTATCAAACAAAACATGCATGTATTGTGTAACATGAAGTCCTATGAGTGTCATCTGATGAAGATCCTCAAAGGTTAGTGATTCATTTTATCTCTATTTCTGCTTTTTGTGACTGCTATATTTCGCTGGGAAAATGGCTGTGCTTATTGTGGTTTGGTGGTGACCTAACATAATCGTTTGTAGTGCTTTCGCTGAAAAGCATATTTGAGATCGGACACTTTGGTTGGATTAACAACAAGATTACCTTTAAAATGATATAAAACACATGTATGTTTGAGGAATTTTATTTCTGTTGTTTGAATATGGCGCCCTGCACTTTCCCTGGCTGTTGTCATATCGATCCCGTTAGCGGGATGCAGCCATAAGAAGTTTTAAGAGACCCAAAGCCACTCCTATGTTTTCTTGTATGTGTGCTTAGGGCAGTTGTCCTGTTTGAAGGTGAATCTTCACCCCTGTCTGAGGACATGAGCGCTTTGGAGCAGGTTTTCATCAAAGATCACTCTGTACTTTGCTCCGTTCATCTTTCCCTCAATCCTGACTAGTCTCCCAGTCCCTGCCACTGAAAAACATCCCCACAGCACGATGGTGCCACCACCATGCTTCACCGTAGGGATGGTGCTAGGTTTTCTCCAGGCCAACGACTTCAATCTTAGTTTCATCAGACCAGAGAATCTTGATTCTCATGGTCTGAGAGTTCTTCAAGTGCCTTTTGGCAAACTCCAAGTGGGCTGTCATGTGCGTTTTACTGTGGAGTGGTTTCCGTCTGGCCACTGTACTGTAAATGCCAGGTTGGTGGAGTGCTGCAGAAATGGTTGTCCTTCTGGAAGGTTCTCCCATCTCCACAGAGGATCTCTAGAGCTCTGTCAGAGTGACCATCGGGTTCTTGGCCACCTCCCTGACCAAGGCCCTTCTTCCCCGATTGCTCAGTGTGGCCGGGCGGCCAGCTCTAGGAAGAGTCTTGGTGGTTCCAAACTTCTTCCATTTAAGAATGATGGCTGCCACTGTGTTCTTGGGGACTTTCAATGCTGCATACATTTTTTGGTACTCTTCCCCAGATCTGTGCTTCGACACAATCCTGTTTCGGAGCTCTACGGACAATTCCTTTGACCTCATGACTTGGTTTTTGCTCTGAAATGCGCTGTCACCTGTGGGACTATAAGGGCACAAGGCGAGACCCAAATGCAGACATAGGAGGCAGATGGTAGAGCCTTGATATTTATTATAACAAAGGGAGTAGGCAAAGGCAGGTCATTAACCAGGTCAGAATACAAACAGGACGAGATGATAGGCAGTCTCGAGGTCAGGCCAGGCAGGGCTCAGATACCAGATCCGAGTCCAAAACAGTACAAGGGGAAAGGCAGGCTGGTAGTCAGAACAGGCAGAGTGGTCAGGCAGGCCGGTTCGGAGTCAAGACAAGCAAGGGTTGAAACCAGGAGGACTAGAAACAAAAAGAGCCTGGAAAAATATGAGCAAGGAAAAATGCTGGTTGACTTGGCAAACAAGACGAACTGGCACAGAGAGACAGAAACACAGGGATATATACACAGGGGATAATAAGAGACACCTGGAGGGGGTGGAGACAATCACAAGGACAGGTAAACCAGATCAGGGTGTGACAGGGACCTTATATAGACAGGTGTGTGCCTTTACAAATCATTACCAATCAATTGAATGTACCACAGGTGGACTCCAATCAAGTTGTAGAAACATCTCAAGGATGATCAATGGAAACAGGATGCACCTGAGCTCAATTTCGAGTCTCATAGCAAAGGGTCTGAATACTTACACTATGAAAATAAAGTCATTTGTAGGAGAACTCCATTTAATTTCCCTGCCTCTGTGTCAATTCCAAGCTGCGCTGTTCATCAGATTCGTCATATACAATTTATCAATTGATAATATTCTCACCCATCAGACTATTGTCAATGTAATATCCTTTTAAAACTATGTATAACACAAATTCTGTTTGAGATATTAAGGGTCTATAAACGATAGTGTGTTAGATACACTTATTTAGGAAAAGTCAAGGACGGTGGGGGACATAACTTTGAAAATGGCAGAGTAATTAAAAAAGTACATTTTTGAACCTAAATGACCCTCTCGGTTCTCCTAGTGTTTAATTATTACTATAGTGGCTGCCTAGCCTAGCCTACTTTACTCTCTCCTGGTCGCTAAGCCAGTGATCTGAGAGGTTGCCAAGCCTGTCATATCAGAAGACAAAAATACCTATGTTAGCTAAGATGCAGAAATGAATATGAAGTTAGCATGCCAATAGAACAAACTCAAAAACAACTTACCAACGTTGGCTTGCACTAGTTGACGAGATAGCATTGTGTGTGTGTGTGTGTGTGTGTGTGTGTGTGTGTGTGTGTGTGTGTGTGTGTGTGTGTGTGTGTGTGTGTGTGGAGAAAAAGAGAACAATCATTCATGATGACTTTTTCTTGGCTACTTCTAGCAAGGTAAGCTTGTGTGCGAGTGTAATATGAATACTGGTAGTATGCAAGTTAGTAATACTGTAAATTATTAATAATTACATGCTTGTTGTGTGATGTCCCTTGTAGAGAAAGATTGCGGAGAGAGATGGCGAGGTCTGAGGTTCAAATATCAGAGAGAAAAGACGTCAGAAAAAGGCAAGAAGAGAAGTGGGTAAGCAGCCTCAAATAGCATTTCATGGGCATTTTTTGTTTTTTAAAACCATTCGTCAGGGCGCGTGCGCCACTTTGAATTTCCCAGCCACAGCTGAAAGAGAGAGCCAGGGAGAGTCAGGGAGCCAGGGAGAGAGACCAACATGAGGTAGATTAGGAAAACGGAGAAGGAGCGAGAAAGGAGGTTGAAGGACCAAGTGACGAAGGAGAAGAAGAGGTAGATGAATGAGAGGACAATGAAGATGAGGTAGGCAGGACACAGGAGCAGGATGGATATGATACGGAGAGAGGAATGGAGACAGATGGCAGGACCAGGCTCAAGCTAACCAGTTGTTCTCAGCTAGAGCCCGAACTGGAGCCCCACCCGGAGCCCCACCTAGAATCTCACATGTAGTCCCACCTGTAGTCCCAGTAGGAGTGGTGACCCACAGTTTTACCATTCTATGACTGAATAACTTTATTAGGATATGTCTGCACTCCTACTCTGAGACACGTTGTGTGTGTCATGCTATAAATTCTCAGACAACCCAAAGATTCCTTGATGCCCTTCCAGACTCCCTCTGCCTACCCAAGGACATCAGAGGACAAAAATCAGTTAACCACCTAACTGAGGAACTCAATTTAACCTTGCGCAATACCCTAGATGCAGTTGCACCACTAAAAACATTTGTCATAAGAAACTAGCTCCCTGGTATACAGAAAATACCCGAGCTCTGAAGCAAGCTTCCAGAAAATTGGAACGGAAATGGCGCCACACCAAACTGGATGTCTTCCGACTAGCTTGGAAAGACAATAACGTGCAGTATCGAAGAGCCCTCAGTGCTGCTTAATCATCCTATTTTTCCAACTCAATTGAGGAAAATAAGAACAACCCGAAATGTATTTTTGCTACTGTCGCAAAGCTAACTAAAAAGCAACATTCCCCAAGAGAGGAAGGCTTTCACTTCAGCAGTAATAAATTCATGAACTTCTTTGAGGAAAAGATCATGATCATTAGAAAGCAAATTACAGACTCCTCTTTAAATCTGCGTATTCCTCCAAAGCTCAGATGTCCTGAGTCTGCACAACTCTGCCAGGACCTATGATCAAGAGAGACACTCAAGTGTTTTAGTACTATATCTCTTGACACAATGATGAAAATAATCATGGCCTCTAAACCTTCAAGCTGCATACTAGAACCTATTCCAACTAAACTACTGTAGAGCTAATTCCTGTGCTTGGCCCTCCTTGAACATAATAAACGGCTCTCTATCCACCGGATGTGTACCAAACTCACTAAAAGTGGCAGTAATAAAGCCTCTCTTGAAAAAGCCAAACCTTGACCCAGAAAATATTAAAAACTATCGGCCTAAATCGAAACTCCCATTCCTCTCAAAAGAAATTGAAAAAGCTGTTGCGCAGCAACTCACTGCCTTCCTGAAGACAAAAAATGTATACAAAATGCTTCGGTCTGGTTTTAGACCCCATCATAGCACTGAGACTGCACTTGTGAAGGTGGTAAATTACCTTTTATTGGCATCAGACAGAGGCTCTGCATCTGTCCTCGTGCTCCTAGACCTTAGTGCTGATTTGATACCATCGATCACCACATTCTTTTGGAGAGATTGGAAACCCTAATTGGTCTACACGGACAAGTTCTGGGCTGGTTTAGATCTTATCTGTCGGAAAGATATCAGTTTGTCTCTGAATGGTTTGTCCTCTGACAAATCAACTGTAAATTTCGGTGTTCTTCAAGGTTCCGTTTTAGGATCACAATAGTTTTCACAATACATTTTACCTCTTGGGGATGTCATTCGAAAACATAATGTTAACTTTCACTGCTATGCAGATGACACACAGCTGTACATTTCAATGAAACATGGTGAAGCACCAAAATTGCCCTCGCTGGAAGCCTGTGTTTCAGTCATAAGGAAGTGGATGGCTTTTAAACTCGGACAAAACAGAGATGCTTGTTCTAGGTCCCAAGAAACAAAGAGATTTTCTGTTGAATTTGACAATTAATCTTGATGGTTGTAAAGTCGTCTCAAATAAAACTGTGAAGGACCTCGGCGTTACTCTGGACCCTGATCTCTCTTTTGACGAACATATCAAGACTGTTTCAAGGACAGCTTTTTTCCATTTACGTGACATTGCAAAAATCAGAAGTTTTCTGTCCAAAAATGATGCAGAAAAATGTATCAATACATTTGTTACTTCTGGATTAGACTACTGCAATGCTCTACTTTACGGCTACCCGGAAAAAGCACTAAATAAACTTCAGTTAGTGCTAAATACGGCTCCTAGAATCCTGACTAGAACCAAAAAATTTGATCATAATACTCCAGTGCTAGCCTCCCTACACTGGCTTCCTGTTAAGGCAAGGGCTGATTTCAAGGTTTTACTGCTGACCTACAAAGCATTTCATGGGCTTGCTCCTACCTATCTTTCCGATTTGGTCCTGCCGTACATACCTACACGCACGCTACGGTCACAAGACGCAGGCCTCCTAATTGTCCCTAGAATTTCTAAGCAAACAACTGGAGGCAGGGCTTTCTCCTACAAAACTCAATTTTTATGGAATGGTCTGCCTACCCATGGGAGAGACGCAGACTCGGTCTCAACCTTTAAGTCTTTATTGAAGACTCATCTCTTCAGTAGGTCCTATGATTGAGTGTAGTCTGGCTCAGGAGTGTGAAGGTGACCGGAAAGGCACTGGAGCAACGAACCACCCTTGCTGTCTCTGCCTGGCCGGTTCCCCTCTCTCCACTGGGATTCTCTGCCTCTAACCCTATTACAGGGGCTGAGTCACTGGGTTACTGGTGCTCTTCCATGCCGTCCCTAGGAGGGGTGTGTCACTTGAGTGGGTTGAGTCACTGACGTGGTCTTCCTGTCTGGGTTGGCGCCCCCCCCCCCCCCCCTTGGGTTGTGCCGTGACGGAGATCTTTGTGGGCTATACTCGGCCTTGTCTCAGGATGGTACGTTGGTGGTTGAAGATATCACTCTAGTGGTGTGGGGGCTGTGCTTTGGCAAAGTGGGTGGGGTTATATCCTGCCTGTTTGGCCCTGTCCAGGGGTATCATCGGATGGGGCCACAGTGTCTCCTGACCCCTCCTGTCTCAGCCTCCAGTATTTATGCTGCAGTAGTTTTTGTGTCGGGGGGCTAGGGTCAGTCTGTTATATCTGGAGTATTTTTCCTGTCTTATCCGGTGTCCTGTGTGAATTTAAGTATGCTCTTTCTAATTCTCTCTTTCTCTCTTTCTTTATTTCTCTCTCTCGGAGGACCTGAACCCTAGGACCATGCCTCAGGACTACCTGGCATGATGACTCCTTGTTGTCCCCAGTCCACCTGGCCGTGCTGCTGCTCCAGTTTCAACTGTTCTGCCTGCGGCTATGGAACCCTGACCTTTTACTGTGATTACTATTATTTGACAATGCTGGTCATTTATGAACATTTGAACATCTTGGCCATGTTCTGTTATGATCTCCACCCGGCACAGCCAGAAGAGGACTGGCCACCCCTCATAGCCTTGTTCCTCTCTAGGTTTTTCCTAGGTTTTGGCCTTTCTAGGGCGTTTTTCCTTTCAACCGTGCTTCTACACCTGCATCGCTTTGCTGTTAGGCTGGGTTTCTGTACAGCACTTTGATATATCAGCTGATCTAAGAAGGGCTATATAAATACATTTGATTTGTGTGTGTGTGTGTGTGTGTGTGTGTGTGTGTGTGTGTGTGTGTGTGTGTGTGTGTGTGTGTGTGTGTGTGTGTGTGTGTGTGTGTGTGTGTGTGTGTGTGTGTGTGTGTGTGTGTGTGTGTGTGTGTCTTTGTGCGTCTCTGTGCGTCTCTGTGCGTCTCTGTGTGTGTAAGTTCTGAATGTTCCCTAAGGATTAAGAACAGTATGGCATCTGAGCTGATCATTATGTAGTTACATCAGCCAATCCATTAAGTTAAAATAAGCCTTTTTATTGATATGTGTATACTTCACCAGCATCGTTTCCTGCTCACTGAAAGGCAGACGTAGGCTATACTCTTTAGTTGTGAACACGACTATTGCTGCAACAATTGGCATACTTCTCTGAATCATCATGTAGTTACCACAGCTGAAAGAGAGAAGTGTAAAGGATCTTAATTTGATCACCCTGTTGTTGCAGGAAATGCAAACTTGTAGTCAGTGGCCATTTTAGCATGTAGATCTTGGTAGGGCAAAACATATATATGTTTTAGATGCATGCCAGCAAAGCCACTACACAACACAACAAAACACTAAACAATACATTAATTGCACTATGACGGTGACAAACAGTGCCCACAAACTGTTAGGAACTACAAAAAGCTGTCCCAACAGCAGAGCTTTCTTTTCAGCACCATTGAGTGAATCCTTACCACTGCTGCACCTGGCTTACCACTGTTCCCAGTTCTCTTGAACTCACTGAAGTTTGAGATTTCACAGTTACAACTTTCCATTTGTTTTGAACAAGGCAGAAGTCATGCTGGATTGACAGCATGGCCAATGTATTCAAACTTTTCTGGCCCATGGTGTTGAATGTTTATGCTTTTAAGCTTGGGAAAGAGACCCTTAAACCCAACCTTGGACCACACACCCACACACACCCACTCCACTGAATAACAGGCTATTGACTACTTTGCACCACTTGTTGTTAGCCACTGATTCCTTCCAAACCACTCATTGTTGAATTTGCTATTTCCATCTTGTTGTGTAATGTTTATGTCCAATGAGCACTGATACGTTTTATCTATCATTTATTTTCATATGACAAGGATTGAAAAGGATTTTCCAGTACATTGTCGGCGTGATTCATGGTGATGACTGCATGCAAGCTAAGATTTTGAAAGTATGATGTTGACATGATCAGTCCAATCAAAGCTACGGTAGATATAACATGATTTGACATAATTTCATCTGTGGACAATAACCTTGAGCCTTCATGGATGGGCACTTCTAATGTAACTCTATGGCAGCACCCAAGGGGCTTGAATTTTCTCGCTCTCCCAGTAGATTTTCCAGTGATGTACTGTCCCCATGAGTGACAGAACAATCACGGCGCAACTAGAGAACATTACCAACCCCTACGGTCCGTATTTTTCACTGGCTGCCCCACCACCACAGAAAGCACTGAACTAGGATGAAACACCTGCATTTTGGAGCTGCCTTACTCAAGAAAGCAAAAAAGAGACCATGCGGCTTTATTAACTCAAAACATTTTTTTTACATTGTTTTCAAACTGATGTGTGACACGTATTAATGCCAAAATAACAGGCAAAACAGGCAACACTTAAACATTTTTTATATTTTTTTTGCCCCACCTGCCAAGAATGACGGGTCGCCACTGCTTGTAGTATATTCAAGGTTTAAAAAGGCATCTAATGTTTGCAATTTCTACTTTAAAATGTCAGACTTGATTTGCCCTAACAAAAAATGTTAGTTAATTATATTCCACACAATAATTCACGTTTTCAGTTGCTGCAGTATTATTTTTCTGCCTTGAGAAAATTATCAAATTGTGATTCTATATGTATTTATTTATAGGGGACAATGCACATGAATCAACATCAATATTACAATAGTGCAACATCCATGTAAATATGCCGGGGTTAGCCAAAAGGGCAGCTCAGGACAATTACACAGCCACAATACACGTACTCACGGAAACAATACAAAATACAAATACATTACATCCAATAATATATCATTCTAACGACAACAACAACACTTTCATCAACTGTCGTCTTACATATGAGGAACCACAGATAACTCATGTGTACAGGTTTGGATAGATTTTAGCCATGTTTTCAATAAAAAAATTAAAGTACAAAAGTCCATGCACATTACATTCCAGTATATTGTAGCTCTAACAGAGAAGGCCGATTGGCCGATTTTACTGCGTCGAAAAGGGACAACGCAATCCCCTCTAGTTACTGCCGGTGTTATTCTGGGGCGGCAGGTAGTCTAGTGGTTAGAGCGTTGGGCCAGTAACCGAAAGATTGCTAGATTGAATCCCTGAGCTGTCAAGGTAAAAATCTGTTGTTCTGCCCCTGAACAAGGCAGTTAACCCACTGTTCTTAGGCTGTCATTGTAAATAATAATTTGATCTTAACTGACTTGGCTAGTTAGAAAAAAAAAAATCCTGGAGGTGCTTTCCTTGAGCATGATGTCAGGGTGGAGGGGCAAGACCATGCAGGATCTTAAAGACAAAGCTTGCATCTACATACTGCTTAAAGCTACCCAGACTAAATAAATTATGTTTGTAAATGATATGACAATGGTGGTAACTGTTTGATTTGTTATCAAACATCTTAAGTGTTTGTTTGTTGAGTGATTCAATTGGTTTGAGAATAGTAGCTCCTGCTTGTGACCAGCATGTGAGGCATTATCTCAAATGTGAGAAGATCACAGCATGCATATATAGTTTGGCAGCCTCCAGAGGAAGGAACGGTCTTATAAACCTAAAATTGCACAATCCAAACTTCACCACCTTCACATGTTTCTTAAATGTCAAGTTGGAGTCCAAAATGACACCAAGATACCTGAAGTTAGACACAACTTTCAGATTCTCCCCATTAACAAGAACAGCTCGTTGAGAAGAATCAATGGATTTCTTAGAGAAGTACATACAAACAGTCTTGTCGATATTTAAATACAGGCAAGAATTAGTCATTCAATTAGAAACATGTACCGTAGCTTCAGTTAACTTGTTAACAACCAGTTGTCTATTTTTTGACTGTACATACAGAACTGTATCGTCTGCATACATCTGCATGTTAATGTAACAGTATTGCTTCCGTCCCTCTCCTCACCCCTATCCTGGACTTGAACCAGGGACCCTCTGCACACATAAACAACTGACCCACGAAGCATCATTACCCATCACTCCACAAAAGCCGTAGATTTTTAACAGAAGGGGGTCTAATATTGACCCTTGAAAGACCCCAATGTTATAGTAAAGAGGGTCCGACTGAGTGTTCCCCAAACGAACCCGTTGGCTTCTGTTTGTCAGATAGGAATACATCCAACTTATGACTTCAATGGACACATTAAGGGAGGATAGTTTCACACACACACACACACACACACACACACACACACACACACACACACACACACACACACACACACACACACACACACACACACACACACACACACACACACACACACACACACACACACACACACACCGACAGGACCATTCACACAGTTCAGTCATTCAGCCCTATCCTGTTGACATGATGCTCTCAAGGTCCTGCACTACAGTGTCCTACAACACTCTGATAAGAAGCAAAATTTTTGGATCCATGACTGTAAATCTGCATATCTCTCTAACACTGCTGCACCCTACTGTGCTGAGACAATATAGAACAGTTTTACACAATTTTAAATGGAATGTTTAACAGTGATTATCTCTCTCTCTCTCTCTCTCTCTCAATTAAATCCAAAGGGGCTTTATTAGCAAGGGACACCTATGCTAACATTGCCTAAGAAAGTGGTATAAACAGTCACAAATTAACAGTCTGTCTGTCTGTTTCTCTTGCTCTCTCTCTCTCTCTCTCTCTCTTTCTAATCCCCACAGTTCACTCACAGATGGTATATAGGTTGGTTGATGGCACCTGCATTTTGAGGGACAACTGGACAGAACATATGAGAATTCTTGAACTTCAGCTGAGACCCTCCTCTTCTTCCCCGTCCTTCAAGGAAAGCCCCTTCTTTACACTTCCTGTTTGGCATGATGCTCTCAGGGTATGTCTCTCCATTTCTCTCATTTCATGTGGTATTACCTGTAGATTACCTCAAGACACTTTCAAATTGTTTGCCTCTGAATGGTTGTTCACACCATCAGGCTATTAACTGTACCTATTGCCTGTGTGTTTAAATACTGCATCCCTCTCACAGAATTTGAATGATTCCTCAACTGCCATTAACATTAGCAGACGTTTTGGTGCTGTTGGCACCAATCCAATGCTGCCAGGCTGCCACGTCAACTTCTTTACCCCCCTCATATTAAACTATGCTCACTCTGTTCAACTGCCTTTTATTGAATTGGTTTAATTACATTTTTACATTTGCTTCAAGTGTGGTTTATAATGAAAGTTGACAGATGGCGATTATATGGAGGGATGCGGGTGTGGGGGGAGAGAGTGGATAGATGGGTTCCTTCTCTTGACAATAATAAAAGTGAATGTAATTGCTGCATTTTACCTGTGATCCAAAATCAAATAAAACGTTATATTTTATAAGTTACAAGCTAAGACAAAAGGAGATTTCATGATATTTCTTTGTCTTTACACATCTATTCTCTACTGGCCAAATGCAGACAGCATCCACTTTAGCTAGCATTTCCTGTTTTTATGCCTGTTTTAAAAAAAAAACATTGTCACATGCTTCTTAAAAAACAACAGGTGTAGACTAACAGTGAAATGCTGACTTACCGGCCCTTCCCAACAATGCAGAGAGAAGTAAAATATACAAATAATAGAAAAGTAACACACATAATAATGAACACACGTTGTGTAACGATGTGCCAGTACCAAGTCGATGTGTAGGGGTATGAGGTAGATACTGTATGTACATATAAGAGTCAGAGTCAGTAGAAAGGCCTCTTTAGTGTCCTAAGTTTTCATAACTGTGACCTGTGACAAGGTTCCCCAACTGGCAGTCCACAGGTTTTGTTTGGCCCCCCAAGTTTTCTAAGCAAATAAAAAAAGACATTTGTTGAATTTTCATTGTTGGTCATAAAAGACTGTAAAAACACCAGGAAACCAGCTTGAATCTGTTCCAAAGTATTCCCACGCTAAACAGAGCAACATGTGATCGTAGACTGTACATAAACTCAGCAAAAAAAGAAACAGCCCTTTTCAGGACCCTGTCTTTCAAAGATAATTCGTAAAAATCCAAATACCTTCATAGATCTTCATTGTAAAGGGTTTAACCTTTCTAGCGCAGGCGTTCCGCTAGAGGAACCCCTGAACAACATTCCGCTGAAAAGGCAGCGCGGGAAATTCAAAATATATTTTTAAAATATGTAACGTTCACACAATAACAAGTGCAATACACCAAATGAAAGATACACTTCTTGTTAATCTACCCATTGTGTCCGATTTAAAAAGAACGGCTTTACAGCGAAAGCACAACATATGATTATGTTAGGTCAGAGCCAAGTCAAAAAAACACACAGCCATTTTCCCAGCAAAGGATAGGAGTCACAAAAAGCAGAAATATAGATAAAATGAATCACTAACCTTTGATGATCTTCATTAGATGACACTCATAGGACGTCATGTTACACAATACATGTATGTTTTGTTCGATAATGTGCATATTTATATAAAAAAATCTCAGTTTACATTGGCGCGTTACGCGCAGTAATGTTTTGATTCCAAAACATCCGGTGATTTTGCAGATAGCCACATCAAATCCCAGAAATACTCATAATAAACATTGATAAAAGATACAAGTGTTATTCACATAATTAAAGATAGACTTCTCCTTAATGCAACCGCTGTGTCATATTTTTTTTAAACTTTACGGAAAAAGCATAATCTGAGTACGGCGCTCAGAGCCCAATCCAGCCAAAGAAATATCCGCCATGTTGGAGTCAACAGAAGTTAGAAATAGCATTATAAATATTCACTTACCTTTGATGATCTTCATCAGAATACACTCCCAGGAATCCCAGTTCGACAATATATGACTGATTTGTTCCATAAAGTTCCATAAAGTCCATAATCTATGTCCAAATAGCCACTTGTTGTTAGCGTGTTCAGCCCAGTAATCGATCTTCATGAGGCGCGAGCACTATGTCCAGACAAAAACTCGAAAGGTTCCGTTACAGGTCGTAGAAACATGTCAAACGATGTATGGAATCAATTTTTAGGATGTTTTTAACATAAAACTTCAATAATGTTCCAACCGGAGAATTCCATTGTCTGTAGAAAAGCACTGGAACGAGAGCTAACTCTGTCGGGACCGCGCGTCACGAGCCTGAGACACTCTGCCAGACACCTGACTCATTCAGCGCCCATTCCCCCCTCCTTTATAGCAGAAGCCTGAAACAAGTTTCTAAAGACGGTTGCCATTTAGTTGAAGCCTTAGGAAGTGCAACTTAACCCCATAGACACTGTGTATTCGGTAGGCCAAGCTTTGAAAAACTACAAACCTCAGATTTCCCACTTCCAGGTTGTATTTTCTCAGGTTTTCACCTGCCATATGAGTTCTGTTATACTCACAGACATCATTCAAACAGTTTTAGAAACTTCAGAGTGTTTTCTATCCAATACTACTAATAATATGCATATATTAGCATCTGGGACAGAGTAGCAGGCAGTTTACTCTGGGCACGAATTTCATCCAAAAGTGAAAATGCTGCCCCCTATCCCAAACAGGTTTTAAATACTGTTTCCCATGTTTGTTCAATGAACCATAAACAATTAATGAACATGCACATGTGTAACGGTCGTTAGAACACTAACAGCTTACATATGGTAGGCAATTAAGGTCACAGTTATGAAAACTTAGGACACTATAGAGGCCTTTCTACTGACTCTGAAAAACACCAAAAGAAAAATGCCCAGGGTCCCTGCTCATCTCCATGAACGTGCCTTAGGCATGCTGCAAGGAGGCATGAAGACTGCAGATGTGGCCAGGGCAATAAATTGCAATGTCCGTACTGTGAGACACCTAAGACAGCGCTACAGGGAGACAGGACGGACAGGTGATCGACCTCGCAGAGGCAGACCACGTGTAACAAGACCTGCACAGGATCGGTACATCCTAACATCACACCTGCGGGACAGGTACAGGATGGCAACAACAACTGCCCAAGTTACACTAGGAACGCATAATCTCTCCATCAGTGCACAGGCTGTCCGCAAATGGCTGAGAGAGGCTGGACTGAGGGCTTCTAGGCCTGTTGTAAGACAGGTCCTCACCAGACATCACCAGCAACAACGTCACCTATGGGCACAAACCCACCCTCCCTGGACCAGACAGGACTGCCAAAAAGTGCTCTTCACTGACGAGTCGCGGTTTTGTCTAACCAGGGGTGATGGTCAGATTCGCGTTTATCGTTGAAGGAATGAGCATTACACCGAGGCCTGTACTCTGGAGCGGGACCGATTTGGAGGTGGAGGGTCTGTCATGGTCTGAGGCGGGGTGTCACAGCATCATCGGACTTGTTGTCATTGCAGGCAATCTCAATGCTGTGCGTTACAGGGAAGACATCCTCCTCCCTCATGTGGTACCCTTCCTGCAGGCTTATCCTGACATGATCCTCCAGCATGACAATGCCACCAGCCATGCTGCTCGTTCTGTACGTGATTTCCTGAAAGACAGGAATGTCAGTGTTCTGCCATGCCCAGTGAAGAGTCCGGATCTCAATCCCATTGAGCATGTCTGGGACCTGTTGGATCGGAGGGTGAGGGCTAGGTCCATTCTCCCCAGAAATGTCCGGGAACTTGCAGGTGCCTTGGTGAAAGAGTGGGGGTAACATCTCACAGCAAGAACTGGCAAATCTGGTGCAGTCCATGAGGAGGAGATGCACTGCTGTACCTAATGCAGCTGGTGGCCACACTAGATACTGACTGTTAATTTTGATTTTGACATACCCCCCCCCCCCCCCTTTGTTCAGGGACACATTATTCCATTTCTGTTAGTCACATGTCTGTGGAACTTGTTCAGTTTATGTCTCAGTTGTTGAATCTTGTTACGTTCATACAAATATTTACACGTTAAGTTTGCTGAAAATAAACGCAGTTGACAGTGGGAGGACGTTTATTTTTTTGCTGAGTTTATGTGAATTCCTTTTGAAATTATAATGTTTTAGTGAAATATTAAATCTGTTAGTGTTTCTTGCAGTCAATTTGCAGTCTACAAATGATTTGTAATTATGTTTTGCTCCCCCGACATATACACTCAACAACAAAAAATCAACCCCTGGCTGAATCGAGTTGATGATCCCTGTTTTATGACTTGGGTCGCTAGAGTCTTTGACCATTTTTAGGGTCTTCCTCTGACACCCCCTGGTATAGAGGCCCTGGATAGCAGGGAGCTCATGTACTGATGTACTGGGCCGTACACATTACCCTCTATAGCGCCTTGCGGTCGGATGCCAAGCAGTTGCCATACCAAGCGGTGATCCAGCCAGTCAAGATGCTCTCAATGGTGTAGCTTTAGAACTTTTTGAGGATCTGAGGGCCCATTCCAAATCTTTTCAGCCTCCTGAGGAGGAAGAGAGGTTGTCGTGCCCTCTTCATGAATGTGTTGGTGTGTGTGGATCATGATACATTTTTAGTGATGTGGACAACAAGGAACTTGAAGCTCTTGACCTGCTCCATTACAGCCCCATCAATTTGAATGGGGGCATGCTTGGCCCTCCGTTTCCAGTATACCACAATCAACTACTTTGTCTTGCTGACATTGAGGGAGAAGCTGTTGTCCTGGCGCCACACTACCAGGTCTCTGACCTCCTCCATATAGACTGTCTCATCGTGATCAGGCCTACCACTGTCGCGTTGTCTACAAAATTAATGATAGTGTTGGAGGCGTGCGTAGCCACGCAGTCGTGGGTGAACAGGGAGTACAGGAGGGGCCTAAGCACACACCCCTGAGGGGCCCCTGTCTTGAGGGTCAGTGTGGCGGATGTGTTGTTACTAGGGCTGTTGCGGTGACCATATTGCCGCCACACTGGCGGGCACAAGTAATGAAGGCAGTCAAATTCCACGTGACCGTTTAGTCATGGTAATTAGGCTTCTCCAAGCTCTGATGCTGCCGATGGTCTAGTGGCCTACCAAACTTGATAACTGCCTGGTACTTAGCACTCTGCTGTCCCTCTAATCACTCTGACATCAATGCAAATGAAATTTAAAATCTAATCAAACACTTCATGAGAGCTCATGAGCTCATGTTGCGCAACATTTCTATAAGCTATGAAATTGCGTGAGTAAACAGTGTGATGGCCTCTATTAAAAAGAGGAGGATCCCATCAGCTCTACTATATTTATTTCTCAAGTTTCCTAATATTAAGCAAATATTAAGCACATTGCTTATCTTTACAACAGGAGTATAGCCTACCTGGCTGGCATAAAAATGAACCCCAGGTAAAGCGTCCTCAATTCGCTATTTAAGTGCAGAAATTACATTTATTTTTTCCCCTGCCCCTGTTTCGAGACAGGTGCATGATAATGGTCCATTCTAAATCAAAACAAATTTCCCACATATATTATTTAGTATATGTGAAGACAAGATTAAATCAAGAATAGTCTGATGGGTGACAATATTAGTTTATCACTTGTGAATTATATATTACCACTTGTGAATGATGCCCAATTTAAGGCAAGAAACAATGCCTTTTTTATTTTTACTTTTTCAAATCATAGTCGCACATCTCATGTTGCCTAGCCCATAGGCCTATATTTTTTGACAAGGTTTGTATCACAACTAAATTGGCAAAATAACTTCTTAAAATGAAGTACATTAATCTGCTTTACAAGGTGTTTAGAGCCTAACTGGCATACATAAGCATCGTGTGAGTTTCAAGTTTTGGGACGATCATTTTCACCATAAAAAATGCACCTTTATAATAAAAGCATTACATGTATAATCCATTTGTGGTCACTTTTGTTAATGGTGTTTTCCCGCTAGTGGAACATTCGCGCTTGTAGCCTACTGCTGTGTGTGTATTTATGCACTTATAGTGTGAAGAAATAGCCTAATAGTTTATCAACATTTTAAGATAAACGTTCTGATCTGTTGCGTCAACCTCATTGCGTAAAAAACGTTTTTTTGATGGTAGTGGTTGTAATAATTTGAGATCTATCGCATTCCACAACTGTTCCAGACTAAACAGAATATAATATGTCAACTTTTGTACTATGGGGGATAACAGATTTACATAGGCTAGTGCTTTTGCTATTCGTTAGGCCTACTCATCTTGTTGGCTGATGAAAATTAAACATGGACAGTTCTTCCAATATCTTCAGTATGCACCTCGGAATTAGATAAGCACGCACGCAGTTGCGTCACCGATGTGTCTGTCTTCCCTTGTAGTCTGTGAGAAAAACCAGATCACCTGATGGAGAGCCGTGTGAGTGAGAAGTGCTTCGGAACAGGTAGCACTCAGGGAGAAGGGCTGCAAAAGGGATGGATTTTTTTAGGATGCCTTATGGCCAAACAAAGGGTATGCTGCCAGGAAATTCGAAGCATTACCAAGTGCTTCTCAAATTGTGAAGTAGAGACTGATGAAGTGTGTGCAGCCTGCGCAAAAAATAACAAACCAAAGCTCAACTTTTTTTAAATCATCATTAGTGTCACATCATGCAGTCTTTCAATGTAATAAAAATCAAAACATATAGCCCAACGTTTGTAGAACAACTAAAGTTACATTAATAACTCTAAATGAAGCAAATACAATAGGAATACCTATTTCTTTGTTAACTGCTCAACACAGAATAGCTGCATGCACTCCATCAAATAATTTGGAGAAAATATCCTTTCTATTTTATTCAGCTTTGTTCAATTGTATTCTTCATACTATAAAATAATATAAAATAATGCCACAGAATTCTAAGCAAATCTTATCTGCTAATTGAACTAGTGTAGCCCGCAGCAATACGGCATAGCCAGCTCAGGACCTAACATAAGGACAACTCAGAGTATGCTATTCTGTTCTTCTGAAATAGACTACATTTTCTTCATATCATGTTTCTTTAGACCTGTCTAAAATAAATAATGGATTTATTGTGAAGGTGTAGGCTATATTACATGGATTTATTAGACTTTTTAAAATGTAGATGTTCCAAAGGTCTGCATCAGTGGCTTGTGTGGAAGCCAGGAGATGCTAAATGTGTTTATGTTAATTAACGGTCAATTACACTTAGACCGACAGTTCTTTGCTTGACAATCACCATCTGACAATATTTTGTGACTGCCGCAGACCTAGTTGTTACCTACCCTCACCACCTGGGGGCGGCCCGTCAGGAAGTCCAGGATCTAGTTGCACAGGACGGGGTCGAGACCCAGGGTCTCGAGCTTGATGACGAGTTTGGAGGGTACCGAAGTCGAGGATCGGTAGGATAGGCAGTTTTACGAGGGTATGTTTGGCAGCATGAGTGAAGGATGCTTTGTTGCGATATAGGAAGCCAATTCTAGATTTAATTTTGGATTGGAGATGCTTAATGTGAGTCTGGAAGGAGAGTTTACAGTCTAACCAGACACCTAGGTATTTGTGGTTGTCCATGTATTCTAAGTCAGAGCCGTCCAGAGTAGTGATGCTGGACGGGCGGGTGCAGGTGCGGGCAGTGATCGGTTGAATAGCATGCATTTAGTTTTTCTTGCGTTTAAGAGCAGTTGGAGGCCACGGAAGGAGAGTTGTATGGCATTGAAGCTCGTCTGGAGGTTAGTTAACACAGTGTCCAAAGAGGGGCCAGAAGTATACAGAATGGTGTCGTCTGCGTAGAGGTGTATCAAAGAATCACCAACAGCAAGAGCAACATCATTGATGTATACAGAGAAGAGAGTCGGCCCGAGGATTGAACCCTGTGGCACCCCCATAGAGACTGCCAGAGGTCCGAACAACAGGCCCTTCGATTTGAAACACTGAACTCTATCAGAGAAGTAGTTGGTAAACCAGGCGAGGCAATAATTTGAGAAACCAAGGCTGTCGAGTCTGCCAATAAGAATGTGGTGATTGACAGAGTCGAAAGCCTTGGCCAGGTCGATGAAGACGGCTGCACAGTATTGTCTTTTATCGATGGCAGTTATTATATTGTTTAGGACCTTGAGCGTGGCTGAGGTGCACCCGTGCCCAGCTCGGAAACCAGATTGCATAGCGGAGAAGTTACGATGGACTTCGAAATGATCGGTGATCTGTTTGTTCACTTGGCTTTCGAAGACTTTAGAAAGGCAGGGCAGGATGGATATAGGTCTGTAATAGTTTGGGTCTAGAGTGTCTCCCCCTTTGAAGAGCTGCTTTCCAATCTTTAGGAATCTCAGACGATACGAAAGAGAGGTTAGAGAGGTTTTTTGTGCAAAAAAAAAGAAAAAGAAAAACTGAAAAATCACATTTACATAAGTATTCAGACCCTTTACTCAGTACTTTGTTGAAGCACCTTTGGTAGTGATTACAGACTTAAGTCTTCTTGTGTATGACGCTACAAGCTTTGCATACCTGTATTTGGTGAGTTTCTTCCATTCTTCTCTGCAGATCCTCTCAAGTTCTGTCAGGTTGGATGGTAAGCATCGCTGCTCAGCTCTTTTCAGGTCTCTTCAGAGATGTTCGATCAGTTTCAATTCCGGGCTCTGGCTGGGCCACTTAAGGACATTCAGAGACTTGTCCAGAAGCCACTCCTGTGTTGTCGTGGCTGTGTGCTTAGGGTTGTTGTCCTGTTGGAAGGTGAACCATCGCCCCAGTCTGAGGTCCTGAGCGCTATGGAGCAGGTTTTCATCTTGGATCTCTCTGTACTTTGCTCTGTTCATCTTTCCCACGATCCTGACTGGTCTCCCAGTCCCTGCCCCAGAAAATGCATCCCCACAGCATGATGCTGCCACCACCATGCTTCACCGTAGGGAGGGTGCCTGGTTTCCTCCAGACATGATGCTTGGCATTCAGGCCAAAGAGTTCAATCTTGGTTTC
The DNA here is from genome assembly GCF_029448725.1 of Salvelinus fontinalis. NCBI lineage: Eukaryota > Metazoa > Chordata > Actinopteri > Salmoniformes > Salmonidae > Salvelinus > Salvelinus fontinalis. The sequence goes on from NC_074689.1 coordinate 14,526,398, forward strand.
ATCAGACCAGAGAGTCTTGCCACCACCATGCTTCACCATAGGGAAGGTTGCCTGGTTTCCTCCAGACATGACGCTTGGCATGCAGGCCAAAGACTTCAATCTTGGTTTCATCAGACCAGAGAGTCTTGTTTCTTATGGTCTGAGAGTCTTTTAGGTGCCTTTTGGCAAACTCCAAGCAGGCTGTCATGTACCTTTTACTGAGGAGTGCCTTCTGTCTGGCCACTCTATTATAAAGGCATAATTAGTGGAGTGCTGCAGAGATTGTTGTCCTTCTGGATGGTTATCCCATCTCCACAGAGGAACTTTGAAGTGCTGTCAGAGTGACCATGGGGATCTTGGTCACCTCCCCGACCAAGGCCCTTCTCCTCCATTTGCTCAGTTTGACCAGGTGGTCAGCTCTAGGAAAAGTCTTGGTGGTTCCAAACTTCTTCCATTTAAGAATGATGGACACCACTGTATTCTTGGGGACGTTGAATGCTGCAGACATGTTTTGGTACCCTTCCCCAGATCTGTGCCTTACACAATCCTGTCTCGGAGCTCGACGGACAATTCCTTCGACCTCGTGGCTTGGTTTTTGCTCTGACATGCACTGTCAACTGTGGGACCTTCTATAGACAGGTGTGTGCCTTTCCAAATCATATCAAATTCATTTAATTTACCACAAGTGGACTCCAATCAAGTTGTAGAAACATTTCAAGGATGGTCAATGGAAACAGGATGCACCTGAGCTCAATTTCGAGTCTCATAGCAAAGAGTCTGAATGATTATCTAAATAAGGTAATGTCTGTCTTTATTTTTTATAAAATTGCAACAACAACAAAAATGTTGTCGCTTTGTCATTACGGGGTATTGTGTGTAGGTTGATGAGGAAACCATTTATTTGATCAATTTTTAGAATAAGGTTGTAATGTAACAAAATGTGGAAAAAGTGAAGCGGTCTGAATACTTTCATAATGCACTGTATGTGTAAGCGATAGAAAAGTTAGCTATGCAAAGTACCAGATAGGTAACCATTTACAGTAACTGCTGTTCATTTTTACTCAGTCAATAAGCATCATCAGCTGGCAGAAAATCTAGCTAAGTTAGGGACAGAAATGCAATGGAGAAATCTGACCTTTCTGCAGCAGGTAGCTCTGGCCAGGCAGCTTCATCTTGTATCAGGTTGATGGACTAACTTACTTCCACTAGCTACTACTAGCTAGCATGAATATAGCCAGTAACCAGTTAGGGCTAGCTAGTGCTAGTTAGCTCACTAGTGCAAGCCAACTTTGTTAAGTGTTTGTTGAGTTTGTTCTATTGGCATGCTAACTTCATATTAAGTTCTGCATCTTAGCTAACATAAGTATTTTTTTTTTCCTGTCACACTCACACAGTCAAATAATTTCTTTGTGGTGCCAACATAGGCTGTAAATACACCCCCTAAGCTCATTAATATTCTATGAGTGGGGTGTGCACTTCCACGTATAAAAAAAAAACGAACATCCAAAATGTTATAAATGTTAATTTTTTTTCTGTTATTCCATGTCCAATTTTGTCACAATAAATTAGAAAACAAATCGATTTATGAATTTCTTTTTTCAAATTCAGAAATGAAAAACGTATACAGGACGTTTTCCATTTTTCCAATCTCCGTTTTGAAATCAAAATAACAAAACATATAGAGACCAGCCTGCTTTTAAGACCCAGTACAATTGTAAGGTCTCGAAATGTGAGACGTATGGCAAGTACTTTTGCTTTCAATTCCAAGTGAAATTGTCCACAGAGCCACGGATGATTTTAATAAGCAAGGCACAATTGTCAAACCGCTGTTTGACAATGAAGGCAATGCAGGCATTTTAGAGGTGCTTAAAGCTGAGCATTGTTAGTAACATGTTATTGTAACATGTTATTGATGGTGTTTTATGGCCAGAATATTCATAGAAATGTTTCCATAGTCACTCTGCATACTGTTCAAAATGTTATTGTGTGCCCTGCTTACAGGCCATGACCCTAGTCCAGTCTGTTTGAGATTGACCTCGAAGAGTGAGCAAGTTTGCTTTAAGCACCTCTAAAATGCCTGCATTGCCTTCAATGTCATTAATTAAGGAAGTTGATATTTTGCATGTTATCACATTAACTTCACATAAGATCACATGTAAATCCGATTTTCACATGTGAAGGTTTTTCACAGGTGAAAAGGCATTTCCACGTGTGAGAGTTCGATTTTCACATGTGAATCGGAAATTCACATAAGGTGAAAACATGTTGTTCTCCTCACATATGAAAAGGCGGTGTTAACATGTGAACTCAAAATGTACTGTAATACAGGTTTCACATGTGAACTACTGACTTCATGTGTTTTTTTTTACGTGAATTTTTCAGCTCAACATTTGAAAACAGCTATTTCACATGTGAAACTGCAAATTTCACGTGTATATTTTTGTTTGTGAAAAGCGTACCACTTACCCCCCATATCATTTTGTTCACTTACAAACACGTGAAAATCGAACTCTCACATGTGGAATTGCATTTTGCATGGGGTCCCCGGTTCGCCAGCACAGCCCAGTGCGGTCTATTCCACCTCGCAGCACTGGCCTGGCTACGGGGAGTATCCAGCCAGGTAGGGTTGTGCAGGCTCGGTCACGTACCAGACCTCCGGTGGCAGCCCCACGCACCAGGCTGTCTCTCCGTTTCCTTCCTCCAGGTGCTCCCGCCTGTCCAGCGTCGCCTGAGTCTCCCTCCTGTCCAGCGCCGCCTGAGAGGTTTAGATGGTACAATGATTCTCTACACTATACTTTTAGCAGCCAGGAAATGGAGGAGCGATTTCTGCATAGTACATCTTTAAAGACACCCCTCTTTATTCAGGAAAATCATGTCTGTATTTTTGGGGGCATACAAAATGAAAGGTTTTAAAGTGCCAAAGTGCATGTAGTAGGGTAGAAGAGAGAGTAATATCTGAAGCAATCTATAACATTGTAGTAGTAAGCCTTGTCCAAGCCAGTGGACAAGGGCAGGAGCCTATTTCCTGTGTCTGTAGCATGCGGTAGCTTAATGCACAAGTACACCACAGGATGCTAGTTTATTGCAGGGCCTTACCCTCAATCCATCTCCTTAATGTTGGGTGCCAAGCAGAGGCATCAGGTCCTATTTGGTCTTTGGTATGACTCAACCCTGGATTGTACCCCAAACCTTCCAATTTCAGTGCTGACTAAAACATTGTATGTACTAAATATGTCTCATGCCCTGAGTATCATGTTGAGTTAAACCCCATTAACTGCCTCCCTCTTCTCAGGTAGTGATATTTTGTCTTCTTTTATGTGATTAACTTATCAAATGTGACCAGAGGTTTTGGCCAGGAAATTAACAACTATATTTCTCCTAAACTGTGAGGATTTCTTTGGACATCATAAGTGGAGTTAACTAGGCAGAGTGACATATCAATGCAACCTATTTTAACTCTCTTTGATTTCTACCTCCTACCAGAGGGAGAGAAAAAGAGAGCGCGAGAGAGAGATAGAGAGCCATAATATATATCCATAATATGACATGTGAAATGTCTCTATTCCTTTGGAACTTTTGTGCGTGTAATGTTTTCTGTTAATTTTTCACTGTTTATATAACATTTGTTTATTATCTATTTCACTTGTTCTCATGCCAAAAAAGCCATTTGAATTGAATTCAATTGAGAGAGAGAGAGATTAGTCTGAGCACAGCTCTGCACGTGGGTGATTTACATTATTGGTGAAGATAAGGAAGTGGAGCGAGACAGGCCTGGGAACAGTTTTTCCCCTAAATAAATGGGGAGCCACAAGCTAATGATAACATCTTGCAGGTTTTAAAATAAACAAACTGGTGTAAACTTATATCTTTAAGATCCTTGTTTATCTAAGGAGTTGTTTTTAATACATTTCATAAGTCTGTAGGAAGATTTGCCTCTTCATAATGGGAATATAACTGTTTCAACTGGAAACAAAACACTGCAGACAAGTTTAGAGGATGGAGTTTTACAACGAAAATATTGCTAGAGCTTATCTGTACTATATCAAAAATAAATTCTAATAACACTATTTAGGAACGCACAGATTGTATTAGCTAAAGACGCTCTCGTACTTTGGTGACTACTAAGTATTTTGTAAACCTCCCGCTTTGGGCTGGATGTGTCAATGTGTAGTTCATACGTGCAATCTATGTATCTATGAGTAATCTATGAGCAGAATTACTGCTTAATCTCAAGTAGCCATGAAATCCCTAGTTTAAAAGCAACTGTTTTTATGGAAGCTTTTTTAATTGTTTGTAAATGTTATTTAACCTTTATTTAACTAGGCAAGTTAGTTAAGAACAAATTCTTACACCAAAAGGCAAAAGGCCTCCTGCGGAGATGGGGGCCGGAATTAAAAATAAAAATAAATTAAATAAAAATCTAGGACAAAACACATATCACGACAATAGAGACACAACACTACATAAAGAGAGACCTAAGACAACAACATAGCATGGCAGCAACACATGACAACACAGCATGGTAGCAACACATGACAACACAGCATGGTAGCAACACATGACAACACAGCATGGTAGTAACACATGACAAAGTGTGATAGGTGGTGCAGTTATGTGTGTCTGATGGCAGTATATTCCAGACATGGGAAGCTCTCACAGAGAAAGCGGATTTACTAAAGGTGCTTTTCCTTAAGGGAACTGCAGACCTTGTGGATCTGCTGCCATATGTTTGGGTTTTCTGTTTAACAAAAATACTGAGTGGAGGGGGAGCCAGGCCATTTAGGATCTTGAATACAAGACATGTGTTGGTGGATTGCACATGATTTTCCCAACTCAGGAGCTCATGCTTTCTGAGGATGTAACAGTGCTGATGGCTACTGGGCTTCCTATCAAGCACTTTGAGAGCCTGTTTGTAGACAGACTGAATGGGTTTTAATGTTGTACAACAAGCTTGGGCCCAACTAGTCAAGCAGTATGTTAAGTGGGGGAGTATCATAGATTTGAAGTACAGTTTTGCTACCTCTGTAGTCAAACAATTTAGTATAAATCGTATATTAGCTAGGTTGAATTTGGTTATTTGAAATACCCTTTTCACCTGCTTTTTAAAAGAGAGGTGGGAATCAAGTATGATGCCAAGGTACTTAACCTGTCTAGGATCAGCGTGGCGCTAGCGGCACTCCCCCCCCCCCCCCCACTGAAAAACCAGTGCCGCGAAATTCAAAAAAAATATTTTTTTAAAATATTTAACTTTCACACATTAAAGTCCAATACAGCTAATGAAAGACACAGATCTTATGAATCCAGTCAACATTTCCGATTTTTAAAATGTTTTACAGGGAAGACACAATATGTAAAGATGTACATCTATTACCTAAAAACACATTAGCATAATCCACCATCTTTTATTTGTCCACCAACACCAGTAGCCATCACCAATTCGGCTAAACTAAGATATTTATAGCCCCTAACCAACAAAAAAACTCATTAGATGACAGTCTGATAACATATTTATGGTATGGGATAGGTTTTGTTAGAAAAAAGTGCATATTTCAGGTATATGGCATAGTTTACAATTGCACCCACCATCACAAATGGACTAGAATAATTACAATGAGCAACGTGTTTACCTAACTACTAATCATCAAACATTTCGTAAAAATACACAGCATACACGAATCGAAAGACACAGATCCTGTGAATACAGACAATATTTCAGATTTTCTAAGTGTCTTACAGCGAAAACACAATAAATCGTTATATTAGCTTAGCACATAGCAATTAGCAGCCCAGCATTGATTCTAGCCAAAGTGAGCGATAAAAGTCAACATCGCCAAAAGATATTAATTTTTTCACTAACCTTCTCAGAATTCTTCCGATGACACTCCTGTAACATCACATTACAACATGCATATACAGTTTGATCGAAAATGTTTATATTTAGCCACCAAAATCATGGTTAGACAATGTGAAATGTAGACAAGCTGGTAAAGAAAACGTCCTTGCGCCACTTAGACAGTGATCTACTCTTATACATAAATACTCATAAACGTGACTAAAAAATATAGGGTGGACAGGGATTGATAGACAATTTAATTCTTAATACAATTGCGTTATTACATTTTTTAATTTATCCTTACTTTTCAATACAGTTTGCGCCAAGCGAAGCTACGTCAAAAAACATGGCGTCCTAAGCCACTAAAATGTTTCGACAGAAACACGATTTATCATAATAAAAATGTCCTACCTTGAGCTGTTCTTCCATCAGTATCTTGGGCAAAGGATCCTTTCTTGGGAGAAATCGTCTTTTGGTGGAAAGCTGTCCTCTTGCCATGTGGAAATGTCAACTACGTTCGGGATGAACTGAAAAGCGTGCCCAACTTTTCACATCGTTGCAAAAATAAATGTCCCAAAATCGCACTAAACGGATATAAATTGCTATAAAACGCTTTAAATTAACTACTTTGTGATGTTTGTAACTCCTATAACGAGTGAAAAGATGACCGGAGAAATATAACAGGCTAAACTAACGCTTGGAACAGGAGAGGGTCGGTGTCTTCCACGCGCGTTACGCAGCAAGAAAAGACTTGCTAGCTAAAGGTTTTTTTCATTTGTAGGGCCTGTGAACGAGCAATCGAGCCCGTTGGAATCGTCATCACGTAAAGGCATCCAGGGGAAGACGTAAGAAGTGTCCGTATAGTCATAGCAACGACAGTGCCCGTTTAAATGACTTCAGAAAAGTGGCCAACGTTTCTCAAATCTGACTCCATGTCAGGGAAATTGCTGTAGAATGGGCTCTGTTCCACTTAGAGACAAAATTTCAACTCCTATAGAAACTATAGACTGTTTTCTATCCAATAATAATAATAATATGCATATTGTACGATCAAGGATTTTGTGGGAAGCCGTTTAAAAAATTAGCCACATTAGCATAAATAGTCTAAACAGCGCCCCCATCCCCAACAGGTTAAAATCAGATACCACCTGGAGCTTCTCCCCTGACACATAGACATCTGGCTCAGTGGCATCAGTTGCCCTCTTTGTGAAGAACATGCAGACAGTTTTTTTCACATTGAGATGCAAACACGAGTCACTGAGCCACTTTGTAACCTGGACCATTACAGTCGTGAGTTCTTGTGCAGCTTGTTGTTTGCTCTTTGCATGCACATATATCACGTTATCATCTGCATACATTTGAACTTCAGACCCAGTACAGACAGAAGGCAGATCATTCATGTACAGGCTGAACAGGAGGGGCCCCAGTATTGACCCTTGGGGCATGCCCACATCATAGCTAAGAGTGGTCTAAAGCTCATTGCTCACTCTGACACACTGAGTTCTGCCTTCAAGGTATGATTTCATCCATCTCAAGGCATCAGGGGAAAAGTTGAGAGTGTTGAGAGTTAAGAGTGTCGATGATTCAGTCTTTGAATGAAGAGATTGAGATAAAACGGTCCAGTTTAAGTGTTTGTTGCAGCTCGTTCCTGTCGCTAGATGCAGCGAACTGAAAAGACGAGCGACCGAGGGATGTGTGTGCTTTGGGGACCTTTAACAGAATATGACTGGCAGAACGGGTGTTGTATGTAGAGGAAGAGGGCTGCAGTAGGTATCTCAGATGGGGGGGGGGGGGGGGGGGGGTAAGAGGGTTTTATAAATAAGCAACAACCAGTGGGTCTTGCGACAGGTATATAGAGAGTGCAGTGATGTGTCCTATAAGGAGCATTGGTGGAAAATCTGATGGCTGAATGGTAAAGAACGTCTAGCCGCTTGAGAGCACCTTTACTTGCCGATCTACAAATTACTAGTCTCCATAATGTAGCTTTTTTAGGATGGTCATCTGAATCGGGGTTAGTTTGGCAGCTGGGGTGAAAAAGGAACGATTACAATAGAAGAAACCTTTCCCTTAATAGATTCAACTTTAGCCTGCAGGTTTGATATGTGCTGAGAGAAGGACAGTGTACCATCTAGCCATACTCCCAAGTACTTGTATGAGGTGACTATCTCAAGCTCTAAACCCTCTGAGGTAGTAATCACACCTGTGGGGAGAGGGGCATTCTTCTTACCAAACCACATGACCTTTGTTTTAGAGGTGTTCAGAACAAGGTTAAGGGCAGAGAAAGCTTGTTGGATACTAAGAAAGCTTTGTTGTAGAGTATAAGACCCTCCGGGGAGGGGCCAGTTGAGTATAAGACTGTCTCATCTGCATATAACTGGATGAGAGAGCTTCCTACTGCCTGAGCTATGTTGTTGATGTAAATTGAGAAGAGCGTGGGGCCTAGGATCGAGCCTTGGGGTACACCCTTGGTGACAGGCAGTGGCTGAGACAGCAGATGTTCTGACTTTATACACAGCAATCTTTGAGAGAGGTAGTTAGCAAACCAGGCCAAAGACCCCTCAGAGACACCAATACTCCTTAGCCTGCCCACAAGAATGGAATGGTCTACCTTATCAAAGGCTTTGGCCAAGTCAATCAAAATAGCAGCACAACATTGCTTAGAATCAAGGACAATGGTGACATCATTGAGGACTTTTAAGGTTGCAGTGACACATCCATAACCTGAGCAGAAACCAGATTGCATACCAGAGACAATAGTATAGACATCAAGAAAGCCAGTCAGTTGATTATTGACAAGATTTCCCAACACTTCTGATAAGCAGGGCAAAATAGAAATAGGCCTATAACAGTTAGGATCAGCTTGATCTCCTCTTTAAATAAAGGACATACCGTGGCTGCCTTCCAAGCAATGGGAACCTCCCCAGAGAGGAGAGACAGGTTAAAAAGGTCAGAGATAGGCTTGGCGATTATAAGGGCAGCAACCTTAAAGAAGAAAGGGTCTAAACCATCTGAACCAGATGTTTTTTTGGGGGTCAAGTTTAAGGAGCTCTTTTAGCACCTCGGACTCAGTGACTGCCTGCAGGGAGAAACTTTGTCATGGGGCAGAGGAAAAAGAGGGAGGAGCATCGGGGCTTGTCGCATTAGAAGGGGTGGGAGATGAGGAAATGTTAGACGGGCAAGGAGGCATGGCTGAGTCAAATAGGAATCCTGACTTAATGAAGTGGTGATTAAAGAACTCAGCCATGTGCTTCTTGTCAGTAACAACCACATCATCAACTTTAAGGGACATGGGCAGCTGTGAGGAGGAGGGTTCATTTTCCAGGGCTAACCGTTTTCCAGAACTTCTTGAGGTTGGACCCACAGAGAGAAAACTGCTCCTTAAAGTAACTAACTTTGGCCTTCCGGATAGCCTGAGTGCACTTATTTCATATTTGCCTGAACGAGAACGAGTCAGCCTGAGTATGCGTGTGCCGAGCCTTTCTCCAAATGCAATTCTTGAGGTGGAGTAACTCTGCAAGATCACGGTCGAACCAGTGGCTGAACCTGTTTTTAATTCTCATTTTCTTTAGGGGGCGTGTCTGTTAACAATATCACTGAAGATATCAAAAAAGAAGGTACAAGGTTCTTCGACAGAGGGGGTCAAGCTGATTCTATACCAATTTACAGAGGCCAGGTCATGAAGAAAGGCTTGCTTATTAAAGTTTTTTAGCCAGCGTCTATGACAAATCAGAACAGGACGTTTCACTGAGCAGCCATTACAAACACAGACTGTAAAACAGTGATCACTAAGGTCATTACAGAAAACACCAGACTGGTACCTATCAGGATTATTTGTGAGGATAACATCGAGGAGAGTACCCTTTACTGAGTGTTTGGAGTCCTACCTTGTGGGATTGGTCATAATCTGAGAAAGATTTAGGGAGTCCCATTGCTTTAGGACTTGGATAGGTGGTTTAAGCATGTCCCCGTTTAGGTCATCTAGCAGGACAAATTAAGACTTAGTGTAAGGGGCCAGGAGAGAGCATAGGGCAGGTAGGGTACAGGCCAGTGCTGATGGAGGACGATAACACCCAGCAACAGTCAACAAAGAGCTATTTGAATGTTTAATGCTTAAAACCAGCAAATCAAATTGTTTGGGGACAGACTTGGTGGAGACAACTGAGCACTGAAGGTGATCCTTGGTAAAGATTGCCACTCCCCCACCTTTGGAAGATCTGTCTTGCCGAAAAAGGTTATATCCAGGAAGGTTAACATCAGTAATCAAAACACTCTTTCTTAATCCACCAATCCTTCTACTGGGGACAATGTAGACCGGATGTGGAGGATAACTGCCATTGCTGTGATTCATGCACAACCAAAAAAGGCCCCCAAGGTCGATTGCAAGCCCCCTTGCAGCAACACGAAGTTGGTGCTCCCATGGATCAGATCACCGTGGATGTGCTGGGCCCATTCCCGAAATCCACCAATGGTAATCGCTTCATCCTTGTGGCGATCAACTACTTCACAAAGTGGCCAGAGGCCTATGTACTACCAAACCAGGAAGCAGAGACGGTGGCTGACACCTTGGTGAGGGACATATTCAGCCCTCAGTCCTTCATCTGAACCAAGGGCGGAACTTCGAGTCCAAGGTCTTCGCTGAAATGTGTCCGATTCTCAGGATTCATAAAATTAGAACCACCCCCATTCACCCACAAAGTGATGGACTGGTAGAGAGGTTAATGTGCACCCTGGGTGCACAGCTGGACCTAATCACCGCCTGAGACCAAAAGGACTAGGATGTCCAGCTGTCATTAGTATTCCTGGCATGTTGTAGCGTGGTGCAAGATACGGGACACACCCCTGCGCTTCTCATGTTAGGTCAGGAGCTTAGAACCCCTAAAGAACTGGCCTATGGACGAGCCCCTGACCCATTGAACCCCCCCAGTCACCAAAGTCCTGAACGGTCTCACCGGCGGTTCCCCGGCAACATCAGAGCCACTTCCCGGCGTGATGTGGTAACCCCGATGGGGGGCACTGGTGCCCCTCTCTCACTCAGAGCTGGGCACCCTTCACCACCTACCCCCATTGCTCCAACCTGGAGGCCACAGCGTTCAAGGAGACCCCTGGTCGGTTCAGAGACTTTATCCTTGGGGACGAGGACTTGAGAGGGGAGCAATGTAATGATCCTCAGGGGATTAGGGTGGGCAGACCCTGCCCCAACCTGGCAGCACCAGCTACGTTCATTTTTTATGGGGTTGTCATGGTAACAGAGAGTGGGGGCTACTCATTGGTTTTGTGAGGATATAACTAGTGGGAAGAGCCAAATTTTGTCTCTCTCGTGTTTATCTCTCGGGGAGATACCTCCTGCTGGACTGTGGATTATGGCTAGCTAGTTCAGGCTAGATTGGTTGTTTTGTTCAGCTCCCTGTTACCCAGTGCAGTGTAACATTAAAACGCCTGTTGCACTATCTTTATTTCCCTCTCGGTCCGTTTTTTATTTAATCTATCAAAGTTATAAGATCGTGAATCCAGCAAACGTCACAATATCATAGGCCTGCAGTAGCTAAAGCTTAATAATAGCCACACAATACCAAACCTTCCCCAACATTTCTAAACCTTATTAGGTTAATATCAAAAGAAAGTCAATCAATTGTATATAAGTAAAATACAAGCAGAAGAGCAAATATAAACCAAGGAAAATACGCACTACCCTCCCCTGTGCCCCCCCCCCCCCCAAAAAAACACACAACCATAGCAATTCTTTTTTGAAAGACAACTGTAACGCTTGTCTGGTGGTGTATGAACGGACCAAGGCGCAGCGGGTGTTGAATACATAACGATTTATTACAAACAGACGAAACACTGACAAAACACTAGAACAAACTACAAAACAATGAACGAAGGCAACAGACCTGAAACAAACAAACTTACAATTAGACGAAGGACGCAAGAACAGGAACAAACAAAACAGTCCCATGTGGATTACACAGACACAGGAACAATCACCCACAAACAAACAGTGAGAACAACCTACCTTAATATGACTCTCAATCAGAGGAAACGCCAAACACCTGCCTCTAATTGAGAGCCATACCAGGCAACCCATTAACCCAACATAGAAAACACATAACATAGACTACCCACCCAAACTCACGCCCTGACCAATTAAACACATACCAAACAACAGAAAACAGGTCAGGAACGTGACAACAACCCTCCCCTATTTTGGATTTTGCTGAGTTACAGTTCATATAAGGAAACCACTCAATTGAAATAAATCCATTAGGCCCTAATATATGGATTTCAAATGACTGGGCAGGGGCGTAGCCATAGGTGGGCCTGGGAGGGCATAGGCCCACCCACTTGGGACCAGGCCGACCCACTGAGGAGCCAGGCCCAACCAATCAGAATGATAAAAGGGCTTTATTACAGACATAATTACTCCTCCACACCCCCCAGACGATCTCGCAGGTGAGGAAGCCGGGAGTGGAGGTCCTGGGCTGGCATGGTTACACGTGGTCTGCGGTTGTGAGGCCGGTTTGACGTACTTCTAAAGCGACATTGGAGGCGGCTCATTGTAGAGAAAGGAACATTAAATTATCTGGCAACAACTCTGGTGGATATCCTGCAGTCAGCATGCCAATTGCACGCGCCCTCAAAACTTGAGACATCTGTGGCATTGTGTTGTGTGATAAAACTGCATATTTTAGAGTGGCCTTTTATTGTCCCCAACACAAGGTGGGGCGGCAGGTAACCTAGTTTTTAGAGCGTTGGACTAGTAACCAGAAGGTTGCAAGATCAAATCCCTGAGCTGACAAGGTCAAAATCTGCTGTTCTGTCCCTGAACAAGGCAGTAAACCCACTGTTCCGAGGCTGTCATTGAAAATAAGAATTTGTTCTTAACTGACTTGCCGTGTTAAATAAAGGTAAGGGAAAAAAAGGTGCACCTGTGGGTCCTGTTTAATCAGCTTCTTGATATGCCACACCTGTCAGGTGGATGGATTATCTTGACAAGGGATAAAAATGCTCACTACGGGATGTGAACAAATGTGTGCTGAAAATTTGAGACATTTCTGGGATCTTTTATTTCAGCTCATGGACCAGCAATTTACATGTTGTGTTTATATTTTTGTTCAGTGAATATCCAGAATAAAACTGTCTCTGAATATCCTCAGGTGGGTACTTTACTATGATCGTTGAGACAAGATTTCAGTGTCCAGATGGTCTCTTGCTCTCACTTATGGAAATGCGAAGGAGGTGGGCGGGTGCGGGAACAAGATTCCGGTTTATAAAGTATTACTTTTGTCTCGAAGGACCAAATAATGTTGACAACGAGACTATATGTCCAAGAGTGAGGAGCGATATTTTGCTGTTTTATGGCGTCGACATTTCTGCAGTCTTAATTGATCTAATAACGATCATTTTTGTTTCTCCCCACATTAGCAATATTTGAGTGGAATCGAAATGAAGCTTGCGATATTATATATTTGCCTTCAATTTGCAGCTGTCAACTGTAGGCTTGCAGCGCGTGACAAGACACATCTTGTTAAAATTAAAGGAACCGACAATTTGTCAACAAATGATCTTACGGCCAAGGAAATAGGTGAGTAGTTTATCCTAGTTTCATTCCCCTTAATTCGTCATCCAAAAGTCCGATTGTCTTTTTTCTTTTATTTATTGTATTAGCTTTGAACAATGTATGGTTCAAGTCATTGCCATACATTGCCACTCTTGTGTACATGTTGTATATATTGATTTTGTGTGTATGTATTGTCAATGCGACCACCACAGGAAGTCAGAAGTCACACTTTGGAGATAATATATAGGAATGGAAAAGATAATAATTAATATGCTATTAACCATGCGTGTGTGCATTTATTTGGCTAAGATTTTATTCTTCATATGTCTGAACTGGGAAAAATATATATTTTATCCAAAACATTAGAAATTGTATCCTGAATTAATTACTAAACATTTTTAATTCAGTACACTGTTCAGTAGTCTACTAAATCATCATGTCAATAATTTACATGCAAGGGATTTTCATTTTGAAAATGAATATTGCTGTTGCTGGAGAGATACCATACTCTAGGTTTTCACTCCAACCCAAATCTAGCACACCTCTTTCTAATAATTAGCAGGTGGATAAACTGAATCGGGTTAGTTACAACTGGGGTTGGAGAGAACCTACAGGAGGAGAGCTCTCCAGGAACAGGTTTGGAGAGCCCTGGACTAGATTTATTGCAGTACATTATCTATTTGTAATGTAGACTGTTTTGCACTGGGGTAACAAATGTCATGTTTATTGTAAATGTGACTAATAAAACCCCTTAACTTGTATAGCAATACATCCCGCAGAGTCTACACCTATCCCTCCTGCTCTGACCAGCTTTGACCTAAGCAGGTTCTTAGTTCACAACATGTCATGACCATCTTAGTGGAAGGTCGCCTAATCAAGACTTGGCTTCAAATACTATTCGAAATCACATTAAAAAAATAAATCAGCTTCTTGACTTTGCCTGGTGTAATGGACCAATAGAATAGTCCGAAATTGTAAATCCAATTTGCCCCTCATGGTAGGCTAAACTCAACATATTTAAGTGTCATTTGAAAACAGGTCTGCCACCTCAACACAGTTGCCCTCTCATCACTTTTTCTCTCTGAGATGCTGCTGCTGCTCACTCAGTTACATTCAGTATTGTTGCTCATCTCTATCTTGTTACTATTATAAAATACTTGAAAGACCAATGTATAAAAATAAATACCAAATACTTTTGTAAAGTATTGTATTTAATCAAAATAGTTGTCACGATCGTCAAAGGGAGAGAGAGAGGACCAAGGCACAGCGTGTGCAAAATACATCTTCTCTTTATTATGAAGATGAACACGAAACGAAACACTTATACAAAAACAACAGTGAAGCTACAAACGAAAGTGCACACACAAGCTACTTACGTTCAACATAGACAATTCCCCACAAACAGCTAAAGCCTATGGTTGCCTTAAATATGGCTCCCAATCAGAGACAACAATCACCAGCTGTCTCTAATTGAGACCCAATTTAGGCAACCATAGACTTTCCTAGATACCTACACTCAACCATAGACACAGCTAGACTTCTATACTAAACATAAACCCAACTACTCTAATAAACCCCCTAAACTTTACAACCACCCTAGACACTACAAAAAACACATACATTCCCCATGTCACACCCTGACCTAACTAAAATAATTAAGAAAACAAAGAATATTAAGGCCAGGGCGTGACAGATATTTTGATTAAATACAATACTTTTTTGAAAGTACACACTTTCACTCCAACAACATTCTCAGTAACGGTACAATAAAAAACTTGCTATAGCTAGGTTTCCATCCAATTGGCGACAGATTTAATACAAATATTCTAAAATCTGCATAAAAACAATATGTGCATTTTCCCACCAGAGATGTTTCCATCAAATGTACTTGTTGCAGAAAAAAGGCTGTGTGATCACTTAGTGCACGCACTATACACACAGATTTTGTGTTGTAGATATGTGGCAGTGTAGTATGGGACTGAGGGCACACACTGAGTGTGTTGTGAATTCTAGAATGAATGTATTGTAATGTTGTATAATTGCCTTCATTTTGCCAGACCCCAGGAAGAGTAGCTGCTGCCTTGGCAGCAGCTAATGGGGATCCATAATAAATGCAAATACGATGTAGAGTTGAAAATGCGATTGGAAACTTACTTAACGTGTATTTTTTTTTGGTACATGGGAATTTAACTGCAAAATGTCATTTCATGTTATGTGTGCATGTGTTTGTGTTGCTTCACAGTCCCTGCTGTTCCATGAGGTGTATTTGTATCTGTTTTTAAAATCTGATTCTACTGCTTGCATCAGTTACCTGATGTGGAATAGAGTTCCATGTAGTCATGGCTCTATGTAGTACTGCGCGCCTCCTCATAGTCTGTTCTGGAATTGGGGACTGAAGAGACCTCTGGTGGCATGCCTTGTGGGTATGCATGGGTGTCTGAGCTGTGTGCTAGTCGTTTAAACAGACAGCTGGGTGCTTTCAACATGTCAATACCTCTCTCAAATACAAGTAGTGATTAAGTCAATCTCTCCTCTACATTGAGCCAGGTGTAATGGTTTCTCTCCTCCTCTTCGTTTGAAGAGGAGGAGTAGGGATCAGACCAAAATGCAGCGGGTTTTGAAAACATAATGATTTATTAAACGACGAACACGAACACGAAAAAACACTTGGAATGATTACAAAATAACAAAACGAACGGAGACAGACCTGAACTAGAGACCTTGCATAATAACACGAAGAACGCACGAACAGGTACAGACTACAAACAAAACGCTACAGTCCCGTGTGATACGAACATACATACAGACACGGAAGACAACCACCCACAAACAAACAGTGAAACCAGCCTACCTTAATATGGTTCTCAATCAGAGGAAACGTCAAACACCTGCCTCTAATTGAGAACCATATCAGGCAACACATTAAACCCAACATAGAAACACAACACATAGAATGCCCACCCCAACTCACGCACTGACCAAATAAACACATACAAAACAACAGAAAACAGGTTAGGAACGTGACACCAGGAGAGATTGACATGCATATTATTAATGTTTGCTCTCTGTGTACATACAAGGGCCAGCCGTGCTGCCCTGTTCTGAGCCAATTGCAATTTTCCTAAGTCCCTCTTTGTGGCACCTGTCCACACGACTGAACAGTAGTCCAGGTGTGACAACTAGAGCCTGTAGGATAGTGCTGTGAAGAAGGTACAACAGCACTTTGTTATTGTCGGACTTTCCCCCAGACTTATCTCCCTCACTAACTTCAAGTATCAGCTGTCAGAGCAGCTTACCGATCGCTGCAGCTGTACACAGCCCATCTGTAAATAGCCCATCCAACCAACTACCTACCTCATCCCCATATTTTTTTTCTGCTCTTTTGCACACCTGTATTCCTACTTGCACATGCTCATATGCACATCTATCACTCCCGTGTTAATTGCTAAATTGTAATTACTTTGCCGCTATGGACTATTTATTACCTTACCTCCTTACTGAATTTGCACACTGTATACAGATTTTCTATTGTGTTATTGACTGTACGTTTGTTTATTCCATGTGTAACTCTGTTGTTTTTGTGCCACTGCTTTATCTTGGCCAGGTCGCAGTTGTAAATGAGAACTTGTTCTCAACTGGCCTACCTGGTGAAATAAAAAAATAAAAAATCTTAGCTACTGTTGTATCAATATGTTTTGACCATGACAGTTTACAATCCAGGGTTACTCCAAGCAGTTTAGTCATCTCAACTTGCTCAATTTCCACATTATTTATTACAAGATTTAGTTGAGGTTTAGTGAATGATTTGTCCCAAATACACTGCTTTCAGTTTTTGAAATAGTCAGTCCTAACTTATTCCTTGCCAGCCATTCTGAAACTAACTGCAGTTCTTTAAGTGTTGCAGTCATTTCAGTTGCTTTAGTAGCTGATGTGTAACAGTGTTGAATCATCCGCATACATAGACACACTGGCTTTACTCAAAGCATGTCGTTAGTAAAGATTTTAAAAAGTAAGGGGAGTAGACCACTGCCCTGGGGAATTCCTGATTCTACCTGGATTGTGTTGGAGAGGCTTCCATTTGAGAACACCCTCTGTGTTCTGTTAGACTGGTAACTTTTTATCCACAATATAGTAAAGCCATAACACATGTTTTTCTGGCAGCAGACTATGATCAATAATGTCAAAGCTGAAATGAATTGTAACAAAACAGCCCCCACAATCTTTTTATCATCAATTTCTCTCAGCCAATCATCAGTCATTTGTGTAAGTGCTGTGCTTGTTTGAATGGCCTTCCCTATACGCGTGCTGAAAGTCTGTTGTCAATTTGTTTACTGTAAAATAGCATTGATCTGGTCAAACACAATTGTTTCCAAAACTTTACTAAGGGTTGGGCAACAGGCTGATAGGTCGGCTATTTGAGCCAGTAAAGGGGGCTTTACTATTCTTAGGTAGCGGAATGACTTGAGCTTCCCTCCAGGCCTGAGGGCACACACTTTATAGTAGGCTTAAATTTAAGATATGGCAAATAGGAGTGGCAATATATCGTATTTCACAGTCATTTTCTTAATGGGTGCATGCTTATTGGTAATTGGAATAAGCAATTTCATAACTGTGTCAAGTGCAACTGTCATGTATACTCCCTCTCCGGCCTCTAGGTCATCAGGCTGCTGATTATCCCACACACCTGTCACCATCGTCTCGCGCCTCATGACACTCACCTGGACTCCATCACCTCCTTGATTATCTCCCTATATCTGTCACTCCTCTTGGTTCTTTCCTCAGGTGTTATTGACTCTGTTTTCATGTCGATGCGTTTGTTTCGTGTTTGTTGTTTATTTTATTTATTTAAACACTCACTGCCTGAACTTGCTTCCCGACTCTCAGCACACTCGTTACAGCAACTTCTGTTTGCTCCTCATTACACACCATTGAACAACAAATATTATTTAAATCCCCAACATAGGAATGTAAAGTATGACCTCTTATACACTATAATAGGCCCAACCTTTATAACTTTGGTTTTACTAGATATGGCTACTATATTGTGATCACTACATCTGATGGATCTGGATACTGCTTTCAAGCACATTTCTGCAGCATTAGTAAAGATGTGATCAATACATGTTGATTTAAATTCCTATGCTGTTTATAACTACAAACTGACTGATATTCAAATCACACAGAAAATGTACCTCTTTGATGATATCACATACATGATCAAGTATTTCACACGTTATCCAGATACTGACTATAAGCACTTTGTGGTATTTTACCTTTTATTTAACTAGCCTAGTCAGTTTAGGACAAATTTATATTTTCTATGCCAGCCTAAGAACAGTGTTTTAACTGCCTGTTCAGGTGCAGAAGGACAAACTGACTGATATATACCTTGTCAGCTCGGGGATTTGAACTTGCAACCTTGCAGTTACTAGCCCAATGCTCTAACCACTAGGCTACCCTACCACTAGCAGCTTCCCACAAGAATGGGCTTTAGGTGAGGCAGATGAACCTGTAGCCATATTACTTCAACAGTATTTAACTCTAATCTTTACAGGAATGTGGTTCTGAATATTAACAATATTAACTCGACTAATGGTTTTCTCACAAAAAAATTGCGTTATTTAGCAAGTGTGCCCACTCTGGTATTGGCACCTGTGCTCTAGCCAACAGCGAGCAGATAGCCAGCTGGATTGCTAGAGTGCACGTATAGCGTACATGATCAGATTATTATGTGCAAAAGGGCAAGAATATTTTTATTTGTCAAACAGCAGCAAGCATCAATGATCATGTCACCAGAATAAGACCCTCAAAATGTATTGGAAAAGAGCATCAAGCTCGTCACCTTACACTTTCACCACTCTTTGAAGTTCATAATTTATCTGTAGCGTAATAAACTGCATGGTTTCCGAAGTCATAGTGGGAGGACCACAGACTATGTCATTGTGTGACTCAATTTACTTCGATATGATGGTTATAGTATCAATATTTGCGCATAAAGGCATTTCCACCACAATTTCCCGCATAATACATTTTACAGACACAAAAAGATCCCACCATTTCGAACAAACAAATTCTGCCTGCATTTATGAAATTACACCGAAACATCATATTTCCATCACAGCTGTTTTTATTGATTTATTTATTTTTAATTAAATGACTTTACTTGCATAAAAACAGGGTTTATGACTGGGGTATGTAGTTGATTTAGTTTACTTTTGAAACATCTTGTTACAAAATACATTGGATTATAAATCAGGCCAGTGAAATACAAAATACTCAGAAGTCTTTGAAATAGGTATTTCAAAAGCATGTAACAGAAATCTCTGGTTACACCCTGATACAGTTTAATGGGCCATGATTTGTGACAGGGATGATGAAGATGTACAAAAGTTCTGCTAGTTATTGGTGATAGACACACACTACAAAAGCACACAATTTCCATGTGTTAACCTTGCTGCCATGGCTGACAACTTCTATAAGTGAAGTGAACATGGAGTTTTGATATTCAGATCAATAACATCTGTTACCTATTATGCTGTTTGGCGTTTCACTATATTTTTGGACGGTAATTCTTGTTATTCGATTTACTTCAACCCCAGAATGTTGTAATCTCTAATCGGAATTAAGGAGGTTTCTTATGACTTCCTTCGTTCTTTCCAACAGAGCTGTGGAACCAGGCAAAACCCAGAAGGTTGTTTGCCAGAAGAGGAATCCAGGAACGCCAGAGATTGCATGTGACGGTAAACTGCTGGGGATTATGTTAGGATCATTTCTGAGTTACAGAGCAACTGCTTTGTGATAACATCATATCCCCACCTGTGACCTGCCCTGTGGAGAGCAGCAAGCCCTTAGCCTTTAGCCTTTTGCCCCAGCAGGTTTCAGTAGTAATTCACCCCAAAATCAATCAGACACTTTGTGGTGACGGCATACTGTAGCCACACCTGTCTGTGGCCTGGGGACTGCAGCAAGCTTCTAGGCTAACGTGTTACGTGTTATATACACTATATATACAAATGTATCAGTATGTGGACACCCCAAATTAGTGGATTTGGCTGTTTCAGCCACACCCGTTGCTGACAAGTGTATAAAATTGAGCACTC
Source organism: Salvelinus fontinalis (assembly GCF_029448725.1). Taxonomy (NCBI): domain Eukaryota; kingdom Metazoa; phylum Chordata; class Actinopteri; order Salmoniformes; family Salmonidae; genus Salvelinus; species Salvelinus fontinalis. The sequence goes on from NC_074689.1 coordinate 14,546,868, forward strand.
AACCATGCAATCTCCATAGACAGACATTGGAAGTAGAATAGCCTTACTGAAGAGATCAGTGACTTTACATTTTTGTTTGTTTTTTTATTTCACATTTTTTTAACCAGGTAGGCTAGTTGAGGACAAGTTCTCATTTACAACTGCGACATGGCCAAGATAAAGCGAATCAGTGCAACACAAACAACAGCACAGAGTTACACATGGAATAAACAACCATACAGTCAATAATACAATAGAGAAAGTCTATATACAGTGTGTGCAAATGAGGTAGGACAAGGGGGGTGAGGCAATAAATAGGCCATAGTGGTGAAATTATTACAGTATGGCAAATTAAACACTGGGGTGATAGATGTGCAGAAGATGAGTGTGCGAGTAGCGGTACTGGGGTACAAAGAAGAAAAATAAATTAAATAAACAATATGGTGATGAGGTAGTTGGATGGGCTGTTTACAGATGGGCTATGTACAGATGCAGTGATCTGTGAGCTGCTCTGACAGCTGGTGCTTAAAGCTAGTGAGGGAGATATGAGTCTCCAGCTTCAGAGATTTTTGCAGTTCGTTCCAGTCATTGGCAGCAGAGAACTGGAAGGAAAGGCGGCCAAAGCAGGAATTGGCTTCGGGGTTGACCAGTGAAATATACCTGCTGGAGAGCGTGCTGCGGGTGGGTGCTGCTATGGTGAGCAGTGAACTGAGATAAGGCGGGGCTTTACCTAGCAAAGACTTATAGATGACCTGGAGCCAGTGGGTTTGGCGACGGATATGAAGCGAGGGCCAGCCAACAAGAGCATACAGGTCGCAGTGGTGGGTAGTATATGGGGCTTTGGTGACAAAACGGATGGCACTGTGATAGACTGCATACAATTTGCTGAGTAGAGTGTTGGAGGCTATTTTGTAAATTACATCGCCGAAGTCAAGGATCGGTAGGATAGTCAGTTTTACAAGGGTATGTTTGGCAGCATGAGTGAAGGATGCTATGTTGCGAAATAGGAAGCAGATTCTAGATTTTATTTTGGATTGGAGATGCTTAATGTGAGTCTGGAAGGAGAGTTTACAGTCTAGCCAGACACCTAGGTATTTGTAGTTGTCCACATATTCTAAGTCAGAACCGTCCAGAATAGTGACGCTGGACGGGTGGGTAGGTGTGGGTAAGTAGTTGGTGAACCAGGCAAGGCAGTCATTTGAGAAACCAAGGCTGTTGAGTCTGCCGATAAGAATGTGGTGATTGACAGAGTCAAAAGCCTTGGCCAGGTCAATGAATACAGCTGCACAGTATTGTCTCTTATTGATGGCGTTTAGGACCTTGAGCGTGGCTGAGGTGCACCCATGACCAGCTCGGAAACCAGATTGCATAGCGGAGAAGGTACGGTGGGATTTGAAATGTGGCACCATCATAGGGTTATTGTCAAATTTCTGCCTTACTACAGCTGCCCCGGTCAACTGTAAGTGCCATTATTGTGAAGTAGAAACGTCTAGGAGCGACAACGTCTCAGCCGTGAAGTGGTAGGCCACACAGGCTCACAGAATGGGCCCGCCGAGTGCTGAAGCGCGTAGCGCGTAAAAATGGTCTGTCCTCAGTTGCAACACTCAGTACCGAGTTCCAAACTGCCTCGGGAAACAACGTCAGCACAAGAACAGTTCGTCGGGAGCTTCATGAAATGGGTTTACATGGTCGAGCAGCCGCACACAAGCCTAAGATCACCAATGCGCAATGCCAAGCGTCGGCTGGAGTGGTGTAAAGCTCGCCGCCATTGGACTCTGGAGCAGTGGAAATGTGTTCTCTGGAGTGATGAGAGAGAACACATCCTACGGACGAATCTGGGTTTGGCGGATGCCAGGAGAACGCTACCTGCCCCGAAGCGTAGTGGCAGCTGTAAAGTTTGGTGGAGGAGGAATAATGGTCTGTGGCTGTTTTTCATGGTTTGGGCTAGTCCCCTTAGTTCCAGTGAAGGGAAATCTTAACGCTACAGCACACATTGACATTTCTAGACGATTCAGTGCTTCCAACTTTGTGGCAACAGTTTGGGGAAGGCCTTTTCCTGATCCAGCATGACAATGCCTCCGTGCACAAAGCGAGGTCCATACATGAATGGTTTGTCGAGATCGATGTGGAAGAACTTGACTGGCCTGTACAGAGCCCTGCCCACAAACCCATCGAACACCTTTGGGATGAATTGGAACACCAACTGCGAGACAGGCCTAATCGCCCAACATCAGTGCCCGATCTCACTAATGCTCTTGTGGCTGAATGGAATCCTTGCAGGAATGTGCCAACATCTAGTGGAAAGCCTTCCCAGAAGAGTGGAGGATGTTATGGCAGCAAAGGGGGAACCAACTCCATACTAATTCCCATGATTTTGGAATGAGATGTTTGATGAGCAGGGGTCCAAAAAAAAGCTCAGCAAAAAAATAAATGGCCCTTTTTCAGTACGCTGTCTTTAAAAGATAATTCGTACAAATTCAAATAACTTCACAGATCTTCATTGTGAAGGGTATAAACACTGTTTCCCATGCTTGTTCAATTAACCATAAACAATTAATGAACATGCACCTGTGGAACGGTCGTTAACACACTAACAGCTTACAGACGGTAGGCAATTAAGGTCACAGTTATGAAAACTTAGGTCACTAAAGAGGCCTTTCTACTGACTCTGAAAACACCAAAACAAAGATGCCCAGGGTTCCTGCTCATCTGCGTGAACGTGCCTTAGGCATGCTGCAAGGAGGCTTGAGGACTGCAGATGTGGCCAGGGCAAAAATTGCAATGTCTGTACTGTGAGACGCCTAAGACAGCGCTACAGGGAGACAGGACAGACCCCTGATCGTCCTCGCAGTGGCAGACCACGTGTAACAACACCTGCACAGGATCGGTACATCCGAACATCACACCTGCGGGACAGGTACAGGATGGCAACAACAACTGCCCGAGTTACACCAGGAACGCACAATCCCTCCATCAGTGCTCAGACTGTCCGCAATAGGCTGAGAGAGGCTGGACTGAGGGCTTCTAGGCCTGTTGTAAGGCAGGTCCTCACCAGACATCACCGGCAACAACGTCACCTATGGGCACAAACCCACTGTCGCTGGACCAGACAGGACTGGCAAAGGTGCTCTTCACTGACGAGTTGCGGTTTTGTCTGATGGTCGGATTCGCGTTTATCGTTGAAGGAATGAGCGTTACACC